>NC_048893.1:203746412-203785865 GCF_011077185.1 Oxyura jamaicensis
GGGCCCACGGAGCCGCGCCGCCCGCGGGCCTGCTCGTCGCCGCGCTGGCCGCCTGCTACGTGAGGGACCGAGCGACCAAGGGTGACTATCGCTGCCCCCCGGCCGGGCTGCTTGTGTCCTGGGGGGGGGGTCCGGGGGGGTCCCTCGGGGCGGGTGGGGGGAGCCCTGAGGGGGAAGGGGCGTCCCGTGTCCCTGTCCCGGGGCCGTGCTGAGCCCCGGGGGTTCCCCGAGCCCCGTGGTGCGATGCTGACGGTCCTCGGGCTCAGCACGGCTCCCAAACCGCTCCTTAACCTGGGCCCGGGGCTCGGCAGGGCGCTGTCACCGCGGCTCCGTCAGTCCCACGGGCTGTCCGGGCACCCCTCCAGCAGGCCCCCTGCTTCGCCTCGTCTCCGGGGGCTTTGTGCACGGAGAGGACCCGGCTGCGGGCCTAAGGCTGAGGGAAGCTGGCAGGATGGGGCTTGCGCCACGTTCCTTGGCAGGGCGCGTGTTGGTGGGGTCGGCTCTCCCCCTTCCCTGCCCTGAGCAGGGAGCGTGCCAGGCACGGAGGAGCCGGGCGGCTTCGTCCCTCCACGGGGATGGGGGAATCGCTTGGTGGGTGGCCACCAGCTCCTGCTGCCGCGGCACGAGGCTTGGGTCCCGAGAGGCCACCGTGTCCCTCCGAGCTGAGCCGCCTGGGATGCTTCCAGGGGGTGTTTGGGGCCAGCTGAACGCTTGCAGGTTGCATATGGGGCTGGGAGGACTCTGGGTGCTGCCCGACCCCTGCCGCAGCCCGGGCGGCCTCGTCAGCGCCACTGGAGGGGCTGCTGCTGGACCCCCTGTGACGCCCCGCAGCCCACACACGGCCCGGGCGAGGAGCTCATTGCCGGGCTCTGGGTAACCAGACGGCGTTCCAGTTGCTTCTTGCAGCTCCGCAGCTTTCCTCGCGAGCCGCTGCTCGTGCAAAAAGAGGCACAAAAAGTTGGGTGCTGCCCTACCCCCGGCAGCCGGGAGGTGTCCTTCATCGCCCGCAGGAGGAGCGGGCTGCAGTGGGGCTGCCTGGCCGCGGTGCTTTCACCGGGCAGCTGAACAGCACCGCCGCTCTCACTGCCCCTCCTCAGATGAGGAGGGGAAGGAAAGGAAAGAACAACTCACGGGGTGAGATAAGGATGGCTTAATTAAAGAGAAATATATAATTAAGGAAATATTATTAATTAAACAATTCAACTAAAGGGAAAAAAGGGAAAGGGGAAGAGGGAGGGGGAAAGGGAATAACAAGACAAACCAAGTAGAGGCTGTGTGGAAGTGCAGAGGAAAGGAATTCCTCTCTAATCCCACCACCGAGCGATGCTTGAGCACGTCCTTGCAGCAGGGCCTCACCGCACGCAGCCGGTGTTCGGGAGGAGGACAGACGTTCTCCCAACGAGAGCCCACCCCTGCCCTCTTCTTCCTTTTCCCCCTTTTCTTGCTGGGTGTGACCCCACATGGTGTGGAATAGCCCTTGGGTTGGTTCAGGTCAGCTGCCCTGGGGAGGTTTCTCTCTCACTTTTTGCCCACCAGAGTCCTGGTGTGGTGCGAGCTCTGCTCACAACCCTGCTGTGATCCCGCTGCTGTTGTAGCTCCCAGTGCAGAGCTCGGCACTGTGTGGGCTGCCGCAGGGAACGTTAGCAGCCCAGTGCCAGCCGCCCTGTAACGCCCGCAGGACCCGGGAGCAGCTCGCGGGGCTTGCTGCAGGCACAGCCGCTGTTGTCCCTCCGGTCGTTCGCGCAGTTGCTCCCTGGCAGCAGCCCCGCAGGAGCAGGAGGCCGCTGCTGGCCTGCCCCCGGGCCCCCCACAGGACGCTTTCCCCTCTCCTCCAGGCCGAGTTTCCACCCGGCCACCTCGGGAGCCGGGCAGTAGCGAGGGGAGGCCGTTCCCTGCGGGCAGGAGGAGAGGAGCCCGGGGGATCCTCCTGCTGCGAGGCAGCACCCAGGGAGCTGCTGCTTCTGCTGCCTGAGCGTGCGTGTGGGAAGGGGACGGGGTCTGTGCAGCCAGGCTGGGGATCCCGCTGCTCCCAGCGCTGCTCCTTGTGCCCCCCGCTCCCGGGCTTCACGCCCACGCTTTGGGAGGTGCAGCTCAGCCCTGAACGGCCCCGAGCCCAGCACCAGGCTTCCCGGGAGGCCGCGGGAAGGCAGCGGGCAGGCAGGTCGGCTTTCCCCTGGTCACAGGAATAGATCCCTCCTGGCCTGGGCTGTTTGGTGCAGTGCCCCGTGCCCTCTCTGGGTTGTCACACGGACCCGTTCGGCCCCTGACTCGTTTTCTCTTTGTCTGTTTGCAGAAGACGCTCTGCTGGAAGCCGTGAGGTTCAACAACGCCTCCGAAGTCAGCAGGTGAGCGGCTTTCCGAGGCGTGCGAAGGTGGGGAAGCTCTCAGCCCGGGGGGAGGGCTGGGCTCCTCCCTGGCACCGCTGGGACCCCACACGAGGCTGCGTGTGGGCAGGAGGAGAGCCCGAAGGAGCTGTGAGCCGGTCCCGGTGAGCCGCGGGGTGGATCGCAGGTCCCTGCGCCGCGTGAGGGGTCAGTGCAGCGAGTCGGTGCGGCGCAGCGTGGCGTGGACGTTCCCCCCCCCCGGGCCAGAAGCAGCAGAGCCACGTTTTGGTGGCTCTGTCTCCGAGCCAACAGCTCCTGCGCTGTGCTGTCGGCACCGCCTGCCTCTTCTGGGGTCGTGGCGTTGCTCGGGAGCCGTCAGCGGCGTTAAACTCACCGGCTGTTACCCAACAGCGCCTTTCTCTCGTCCCCCCGACCCCTCCCCTGCCTGCAGCTCAGGGCAGCGGCTTTTCTTGGCCCCAGGGCCTCCCGGCATGGTTTGTGCAGCCCAGTGGTGCCAAGGTCTCCCATTCCCCAAGCAGCCGCCCCGAACCACTATGGAGAGACGTTTCGGCAGCCTGGAAGCCCGCACGGGACGGGAGCAGCCACCGCTGCGCTGTGCTCCCCCCTCCTGGCGTCCCCTGCTCCTCTCTGGCCTCTCCCAGCCCGTGCGGGACCCGGGAGCTCCGTGGAGGAGAGCCCTGCTGGCCCGCGGCCAGAGGATGCTCCGCGCGGCCCCTGGAGCTCGGAGGAAGCAGCCTGGCCCTGCCGCAGCCCGGGGCCGGGGTCTGGTGTGGATCAAGGGCCGCGGAGGATATTGGCGTGCAGCTAATTGGCACATGTGTTCCGCTGCTCCTAATTGCAGGAAGCTGCCTCTTAGCCGTGGCCGGGTGATTTGTGAGCCCGCTCGGGCACAGCAGCACCGGGGGTGCTCTGTGCTCCCCCTGATGAGGGCCGGGCTGCCGCTGGACGCAGCCCAGCTGTGCTGCGTGCTCAGCGTGCTCACAGCCTTTGTTCCGTGCCCTTTCCTTCCGATGCCCCTGCCCTGCAGCACCCCGCGTTCGAAGCTCCCTGCCTGGCTGTGCCTGCCACGTCCCTCCCCGACAGGACGGTGCCAGGTACCGCCCCCCCCCTGCTCCAGGCAGCTTCAGCCTCGGCTCCAGCACACACCTCAGCAGCCCAGAACCTCGGGCAGGCGCCCGGAGCTCACAGAGGCACGGAGTCACAAGAGGGGCTCCTGCTCTCTGCCCCCCGCAGTGACACCGAGCTGGGCAGTGAGGGCTGCACCCAGGAGAGGGAGCCCCGGCCGCGTAAACACCCCGCTCCCCGCGCTACCCCAGCAGGCTCTGCCCTCCTGCCCGCTCCCCCCTGCAGCAGAGCCCTAGGAAAGGGGAGGCTGGCGTGAAGTTCTTTTAGGAAGAACTTTACTGAACGGGTTGTGAGGCACTGGAACAGGCTGCCCAGGGAAGGGGTGGAGTCCCCATCCCTGGAGGTCTTTAAAAGACGTTTAGATGTAGAGCTCAGGGATATGGTTTAGTGGAGGGCTTGGCGTTAGGTCAGAGGTTGGACTCGGTGATCCTGAGGTCTCTTCCAACCTAGAAATTCTGTGATTCTCTGACAGAGCTCTCCGTGCAGCATTAGGCTCGTTTCTGGTGCCGTTCAGCTCTCCGGGCTCCGAGGCGATTGCAAAGAGCAAGGCAGGTGTCTGTAATCCTCCAGGCCGCGTTCTGTGGTGCGTGCTCTCCTCCTCTGCTGCCGGGGGCTCGCTTTTCCGTGCTGCGTGAGTTGGGCAGGTGGCACCCAAGCACCGTGTTCAGCTCACCGCGCCTGCCCCGGGTAGCGCGCCTCGGTCTGCGGGGCAGAGGGCAGAACTGTGAGAGCGTGGTGGGAGGTGACAGGCTCCGGAATCCGAAGGTGCGGAAGGAAACCAGGGCACGTGGGGGCTCCGGGGCCGTTTGGAGCCAAGCCTGCGCTACACAGCAGGGAACCGAAGAGCTTTGGGGTAACGGTGTCCCTTATCCCAAACAAGCTCTGTTTCCTGCTGGAAGGAAGCGACCCCCTTCGTTGCCCTCACCCCCAGGGTGATCGAATCCTAACTAGGGAGCGCGAGGACCCCCGCAGATGATGCCAGCGGGCACAGCCAGGAGCCGCTTCCTAAAGCAGAGCGCGGGCGGTGCGGGGGCCGAGGCACGCGTGGCCCTGCTGGGCTGCGTCCTGGGGCTGCGTCCCGCCAGGCGCGGTGGCGACACGCCGCAGTGAACACTGAACAGTTTTTCTTGTAGGAACGAAATTAACGGGGAGCGGAGAGGTTCCGGGTGGGGACGTGAGGAGTGCACCCAGTGCAGGCACAGGCTGCGTGCTGTGGAAGGCGGAGGGGCCGCGAGCAGCAGTACCAACTGGAGAAGGTGCTGGCTTTCCGGAGGCGGGCTGTCCAGGGCAGGTCACCCTTCCGTTAGATCTCCCCCTCTGCGTTTTGGGGTAAATCTTGCTGTCTTTTTCCGAGTCTTCCTGCTCCTCTCCCTGAGCACGTGCATCTCACCGTCACGTTCCTCGAGTGCGCTGCGGTCAGTCACGGCACTGAGCGGGACGGTCACAGAGGGGGGCAGCGGCAGGGCCTCAGGGACATGAGGCAGCTCCAGAACTCCCGGACGAGGTCCGGAGAGGCAGCGGACAGCAGGGTGCTGCTGTGTAATAAACCCCTGGTGTGTTTCAGGAGGCGGACGGCGCTGCTCTAACTGTGCTCTGCTCGCGTGTCCCGGGACCGTGGGCCAACCTGCTGCTTTGTGCCAGCAGCCAGGACGTGAAGGCGGTGACAGCATTTCACACAAAACGAAACGCCTCATCGTGGAAGGCGGCCCTGAGGCTGTCCAGGTCTCGTGTCTAAGAGCCCCGAGGGCCTCAGGCACAGAGCGAGGAGGTCCAGGCTGTAGGGACTGAAAAGGGCTTCGTCGGGCGGCCTTTGGCAGCCTGAGAGGCGCGGTGTGGCTGTGCCGAGGGGCTGCTCGGGGGCTGTGCCGCTGCACTAAGAGCTCTGAGCGGGGATGTGCCCTCCTGAGGCAGGAACCTCGAGAAGCAGGGGGTTGGGACTGCACCGCACCCCCAGCACCCTTCCAGCTCGGGGCTGCCTTCGAGCACAGGGCAGCTGAGCCCTACCTGCGTGCAGACCCCCTCGTGGGGGGGATTTCCCCTGTCTGGCCGTTGCCCCGCTGGGCAGAGAGAGGTGATGAGGTGGGCGCGATGAGTTCGGCTGGAAGCCTCTCAGCCAGGCGTGGAAGGATGAAGGTTGTGAATATCAGCCGTGGACGGGAGGCTTATGGCCCAGGGGGTTTCTCCTCATTCCAACCAGAAGCTTCTTCCCTGGCCAAGGGTGAACAGGCCTTTGGGACGTGTCACCAACACACACGTCGGCATTGCCGTGGGGAGGAGCACATGGCTGAAGGCTGGATCCAGCCCGTGGCCGGGCGCTGTTTCCCTGGCTGCTCTCAGCTCCCGGGCAGGTTTTCTCCTTACCCCCTTCTAAAGGTGAGAAACCACTCCAATGTTTGCACTGAGGTCAAGGAACGCGTTAACCTTCGAGCCCTTTGGAGCGTGTGGCAAGCCAGCTCTTCCCTTCCAGCCCTCGGTGCCGCTCGCCGGTACGGCACATAACACCTAATTAACGTGGATGGTTTAATTAGCCTCAGCCCCAGCTGTTCCGTGCGTTTGGAGGGAAAGCAACGAGCAAAGCCATGAAGAATGACTGCCTCGATCCCCCTGGTGTTTACACACTGATATTGATTCTGGGTCCCAGCTCTGGTTCTTAAGAAGCCGCCCGCGGACGCGCAGGCGTACGGCCGAGGTTCCTGGCCAGGTGAACGTGATGGGGCAGCGCCCTGACGAGCGCCGAGGCTCCTTCCTGACAGCGGGCAGCCACCCAGATCCGCGTGGCCCTGAGGCCTGGAGCTGAGCGGGCGCTCTCCTGCCCTCGGAGGCATCCAGCCAGACGTGGTGGTAAGGCAGGAAGCTCCGCGTCGGCTGCTGCAGCTGGTTCTGCCCTCCCCAGTGTTGGACAGGGGGGTTGCAGAGGCAGCTCAGTGGAGCATCCCCACGGCGATCCCTCCTGGTCAGGCAGCCCAGAAGGCTCCGACTCGTCCTTGCACCGCCTCCTCCCCGGCCGTGTCTGCTCGTCTTGTTCCGTAGGCCACGAAGCTCATCCCACGCGTTCCCTTCTGTGGCGCAGGGGGTTTGGGCCGGGCTCCTGCCTGTGGCAGCACCGCACCTGCTGCAGGGACCTAATCCCCGAGGCCAGAACTCAGGAGCAGCCCCAGAAACGTGATGTGGGATGTGGGACGCGTGGCGGAGCACCAGGCTTACACGCAACGCGTGCCGGCAGGACCGGGCGCGTTTCCTCACCACGAAAACAGCCCGGCCCCCTGGGCACACGCTGTCGGGCTGTTTTGGCCTGGATCTCTCTCTGCTCTTGAGACAAGGTGAAATCGGAGGTTGTGGTCGGCTGCAGGAGCCTGAGCTGAGGGCGTGTTTGTCGCTGCGCTCCCTGAGCTGCGCGGCCGTGGTGGTGATTCACTTCTGAATCCCTTCGGTACCTGGCATGGTGCTGGGATGTGCGGGCAGGCGAGGCTGCTCTTCTAGAAGGCTGCTCGCCTTTCTTCACGGGCGTGTGTGTCACGGAAGGAGCCACGCGGTCCTCCAGCCAGGCCAGAGCGGTGTTCTCCCTCGTCCTTTCTGCCTTTTACACCTTTTTGTAGTCAAATTGCCAGGAGGAGCCGAGCGAACCTGGCAGGACCACAGCAGATCCGTGGAGACGGGGGTAAAACGGGCTCCGCTGGGAGCACTGCTCTCATCTTCCAGCTCTCCCCAGTGCGGGGGGCGGGCTGGGAGTTGGGCAGCTGCTTGTCCCGGGTCGCAAACCACAGGTCCGTGTTTGGGTACGTTAAAGACATTCAGGAACTGCTCGTGAAGTCCCCGACTGGGCTGCGGTGAGTCGGGCTTCGGCCGCCCCCTTGGAGCAGCACCCTCTTGGGGCAGCACCCTCTGCGGTGCAGGGCTGGATTTCTGGAAGCCCCTTGGCAGAACTGAGCCCAGGCAGGAGCTGGAGGTGAGCCACAAAGGGGCTTTGCATCACAGCTCCCTGGGGCTCGGGCGCGCTGGGGGGGTTTCCTCCTGGCAGTCCCGTTTCTGCCCTCACCACACACGGACCAGGAGCGCGGGAGGCATTCCGCTGCCCTGCCGCTGTCCTGAGCTCCAGGTTCGTGCCTGGGGCAGGGAAAGCGGCTGAGCACGGGACGGATCCGTGCAGAGGTGGGCCCTTAGGGGCACAGGTCTCCGGCCTCACGCTGTTCCCAACAGCTAGCAGCGCTGCGAGCATCTCGGTGTCGTGGAGGCAGCGTGGGGAGATCACTTCCACCGCCGTTCGTTGCCGTTGCTCTGCGCTTTGTGCTGCGCCGGCTGCTTGCCCGCACCGGGCCTGTAGCTGGTGGAATACATCTGAGCTAGCGGGCGCCTGAGTTTTTAGGGTAAAAAGACTTTTTTTTCCCTTTAAATGTCCCCTTCCCTCTCTTCCCACGACGCGAGCACCGAGTCGCGCAGCGCTGTGTTTCGGTGGAAGTTTTTGCCTGGTCATTACGTTTGATTTGGCGCCTGGCCTCGGGGACTGGGAGCAGCTTGGGCAGCTCGGATTTCTTCGCGGGGGCCGTGAGATTCCGAGGCAGACTTGTGCACGCTCTGCCCTCCTCTGCTGGGAGGCCGAGAAACTGGACGGGAGGAGGAGGGCAGCCGTGTCCCCTGCGGGGCGGCGGGGGCCAAGGGGGGAGGATGGGGAGTGCGCGGGTGCCGCCGCTCAGCCTCTCCCCGGATCGCAGGCGGTTTTGCTGTAACGCTTCCTGTGCAGCGAGATTTCTTCCCTGCTTTTCGTGGCGTTCTGGCCTTGCAGTCTCCCAGGACCGGCCGTGTTTGTGTGCTGAGTCATAAGACCAATCTTTGCAGGCAGCGGCCGCAGCAGACAGCAGACCTCGTGCCTGTCTGCAGAACAGCTCCAACCCCTTCAGCGTGCCCAGATCCGCACTGGAAACAGACGCTGCTTCATCTGGCACAGCCGCACGGACGGTAGCGTGTGCCGCGTGGGACGCCTCTGGGAGCCATCGGGGAGCTAATTGCAAGCGCTGCCGTGGTCATCGGCCCGGCCGCGGTGGGGCCGAGCGCCGGATGGCTTCCGTCAGCTCCACGTGGGGCCGTGGGCGCCGGGAGCAGGCGGCGAGCGCTTACAGCACCCGGTCCCTCGGCACGGGAGCACCCAGGGGGTGCTGGCCGCGGCCCGAGGCAGGCTGTCAGGCAGGCACAGAGCTCTTCCCAACACACAGCCCAGGGAGTCAGCCGTGGATCGGGGCTCCTTTAGGTGAGCCTGCGCTTCCCTTTTCCTCCCCAGATGCGGCGATGCCAGCAGGGGCACACCAGCGCTGCTGGCCCAGGCGTTAGCGGGCAGCAGCGTGCGTGTCCCAGTCCTTTCCTCTCCCAGCCCGAAGAACTGCTGCTCTGACCAGGGAGCTCGGGCAGCGCTGTCGGTTTTCTTCTGCTTCCCCCATCACGGGCACTCTGCAGTGCTCTCACCCACCCTTCGCGGCCGTGGGCAGCCCCGCTGTCCTCTGAGGGTTCAGTTTCCCTTCAGAAATCCAGATTTATAAGAGCTTCTCTCTGACTTTTGGATGTTTTTCAGCATGTTTTGGGGGCTCACATGTCTCTGTGAAGCACTGCGGCACGTTACCAGCCCCGAGAGGGTGGTGCAGGGGTTGGGAAGCAGCCACGACCCATCTCAAGGAGGAAGAGCAGCGAGATCAAAGGCTTTTCAGCAGCCTGCCCAACGCTCCTCGACGGGCAGATCCTGTCTCCAGCCCTCGCAGGGAGATGGTGCTTTCGTGCTGGGGACGCTGCTGCCTCGCATGGTTTTTTCCATCCCTCCCTCCCTCTGCAGAGCCGAGGGCAGGTTCTTCGGGTGCCAGCCACCCCTGCAGTTAAACAGTGACATATTGGGGACGGGCAGGGGGAGCCGTTGACGTCCCCGAGGGAAACAGAAGCTATTGTTGTGGCCAAAGTTCAAGTTTCCAGCTTCCTCTTCCTCCACCTGTCGGCAGGGCGAGCCGAGCGTGCTCCCGGCGCTGAGCACAAACTCAAACATGCCCTCTGGGCTCGGCCGGGAGCGCGGTGTCACCGAGTTAGTCACCCAGAACCCCGGCAGCGGGGTGAATAGGAGGCACATCTGTCTGGGGGCAGCGGGGGGAGAGGGCACGTCCCGACCCGGCTCGGGCTCTGCCGGGCGGAGGGATCAAAGTGCCGGAGCTTTGCGAGCTGCTGTCTCGAGGCAAAATAGCCCGGGCACACAAAGCAGCGCGGGGCGCGCTCCCGAGGCTCCCCCGGCAAATTCCAGAGCACCTGGCGATGTTCTGCTGGCTGCTGCGCGTCCTCCTCTTATTTTCAGAGCAATCTTCAGCCTGCGCGATGCCCTGGGGGGCTGGGGCTCGGCAGAGGGGACGCTGCCAGACTCAAACCTCGGGGTCGCTGTTCCTCGCTCGCAGGGTCTGTGTCAGAAATCCACCAGGAAAATCCGCGCAGAACGCTCCGGAGAAGCCGCCGAGCTTTCTGCCCTAAAATCCTGAGGTTTTGCTCTAGTCCTTAAGACGCCCACAGCCCAACAACCAGCCAGCAGGAGAAGCGCCTTGCCCTGCACCAGAGCCCTGCTGGCGTTCCACCCGCGCTGCTCTGCCTCCGCGGGGGCCCTGCCGCGTGGGCAAACCCCCAGAAGGGTGCGACAGGAGCCAGGCACGCGGGAACTGCTTAGGAGGTAGGAGTGAGTGCCCTGCATCCTGTTTGGTTAAAACGTGGATAAACATCCCGAGCATCGATCGGGGGAGTTTATTTAATTAAAAAAAATACTCCTGCTGGTAAATACATTTGGCTGTCTAGGATCTGAGCGGTGGTCGTCGCTGTATCGATTGTCATATCATTAAATCAGGCGGGGGAAAAAATTAATGATAGGCTTGAAGACCCCGAACATAAAGTTCAGTTGTCTAGAAAATCTGTTAAGTTGCCGAGCATCTCGCAGTGTGGTTTTTTTTTTTTTTTTTAAATGGGGCTCCTAAATGAAATGTCAATGCGTGTCACGGCCGCTGCTCTGCCGCTGCCAGCGCTCTCCTCTCGGCTCGGTCACGCGGCGCTCCAGACGCTGGCGGTGAGCGGGATTCCTGCGTGGAAAAGTACCGGAGCCATTCTGAGCGCCGAGCCCCTCACCGAGTCCTGCCGCAGAGAGCCCAGCGTCCTCGCCGTTGGGTGCGCCGTGCTTCAGCGGGTTTGGCTGCTGCACCGAGACCTCGTTTAACATTTCTTTAACCTCAGGCTGCAGCTAATCCGTCGCTAGCGTGCACTTCCAGCAGACGTGCAGCAAAGGAGCCTTTCCTGAGCTAACACGGTGTTCTTAGCATCTCCAGAGCACTCTGAGGCTGCCCCCCCGTCCCCTGAGACACCCACACCGAAATGTTCAGCTGCCGTTCACCATCCGGAGGCACCAAGCGTTACTCTGCCCTCTGTTTTGGGGCTAAAACCCAGCTGTTGCAGCAGTGAGCCGGCGGGCGGGCGGCGTTCTGCTCGTGGCTCTGTTCCTCAGCCATGCCCACACGGCGGTGAGGCGGGGGGCGCGCTGTCAGGCCCTGCGGTGTTATTCACAGCCCCAAAGGCACCCACAGGTGGCAGGCCCCAGGCTGGGAGGCATCCGGTGAGCCAGAAGCCCACGGGGCTCCCGCCAGGTTTTCCCTCTGGGGCATCAATATTTTACCTCTCGTTTGCCGGGTGTTAGGCGGCCTTTCAGCCCGACACGCTGTCCCAGGGGGTGGGGGGAAGCTCCGCGTTCCCATACGAGGAACGGCCAAGGGAACGTGACGAGCTCAGACACAGCTCGTGCGCGGCCCCCACACCACTCGCAGAACCCCGCGGGGCGGCGGGCAGCGCGATGGCAGCGCGGGGAGGTTCCCAAGCACCCAGGGCAGGGCGGATAAGAGATGCTGAGATCTCCGTCTGGGGCTCCCCTGCCTTTTGCTGTTTTTTTCCCCCCCTGTGTGCAGGCAGGAGCAGCTCCTCCGATGGGCAGGGCAGGCTGCCGGGCTTTTGTCCGTGCCCCTGCAGAGGAAGCAGCACGGATGGAGCTGGGGGGAGGCTTTCTGCTGCAGGCAGCATCCCTCCGAGCACGTCCATCCCTCCGAGCCTCGTCCAAGCTCTGTTAGGGGCTCGGAGAGCTTTGTGGCTGCCCACGGGCGTTCGTACTCTAAGTCACCGGCTGTCCGAGAGCGCTCTTGCCGCAGCAGAGCTGGAGGCACGCCTGTCGGTTGTTCGCGGTGGTCGGGTGCCAGAGGGAGGGGAAGCGAAGGGACGCTTCCCCGGGGGAGCTGAGGCTGGTCCCGTGCAGCGTGCAGCACCGTCTGGTGACGCAGGAGCTGAACCTGCCTGGGGTTGGCAACGTGCACGCGTGTGCAGGTCTGGGAAGGGTTCCGCATGCGGCCTCGGTCCTTTGCTGCTGCCCAGCATCGAGTATCGGGGGAACAAGGGACTCGTGTTTGCCTGTCAGACAGCCCTTTGTCGTTAAGCTTCCAGTTGTAGCCCTGGAAAAGAGCCGTAAGCCTTCTGTTGGTGCTGTGGATCCTTCACGGGGATCGTGGCCTTCTGAGCCACGCTGGGGAACCACAACTGAAGGCTGCCGGTCACTGGATTATTTTTCAGCTGTCGCAGTACTGCCCTGCAGGTCCCACTAGGGACTCCTTTCCTCCCTGCGCTCAGGGCCCATCCCAGCTCTGTGGGATCTCAGTTCAAGAACCCGGTGAGGAGCTCAGGGCACTTGGTAGCTCCCTTGTCAAAAAAGGCAGGTGCAAATCGCTCCTGGGTGCCCGCTGATGTGCACAGCAGGCCTCCCGAAGCCCTCTGCCTGTTGCCTCCCACGCTCCAGTCTCGCTCTGGTGGGGTACAAAGGCACGGCCGGAGGGGAGCAAAGAGGACCCGGTGCCCCTCTGGTTTGGATGAGCGTTTTCTGGTGTCACACCCGCAGGGAGAGCGGCATTCGGCTGCGCTCAGCCACGAGTCGTGCTGCCTGGGGTAGCTGTAGGGCTGGGAACACCTAGCACCCGTCCGGCGCGTGCAGGGCTGAAACGTGGCTTTGTTTTCACTCCCGTCCCACAGCTCTTGGTGGCAGCTCATCCCTGCCGCAGGAAGGATGTGCTGTGCGGTGCTGCCCAGCGGGAAGATGGAACGGCCTCCGTTTGGGGAAGGGAAGGAGCGTGAGCCGAGAGGGGGGCGGCTGCCGATGGCTGCGTCGCCCTCCCTGCTCTCTGAAACCTCCCTGGACGTTAATTCCTGCAGCACACCGGCCTCTGGGGCGGGAAGGGGATCGTGGTGCTGCACCCGAGCGCGTAGGGTTCGGACCCTGTCTCTCCTCATTTAACCCGGGCCCTCCGCAAGTTGTGCCTGAAGTCTGAACTTCCCTCCTGCCCTGTGGCACCAGAGGCGAGGGCGCTTTCAGACCCCCCTTCTGTACCACCTGGGTTTTGCACTGGTAGGATGAGCTGAGAGCCTCCGCAGGGCTAACTCGTCAGGGGAACCAGCTTCGCTCTCCGCCTCGCTGCTGCTTGGTGCTTTGGGCGCTCGGCTGAACGGAAGAAAAGAGAAAAAAGAAATGAAGGCAGCGGGCACTGGGCCACTGGAAGGGGCAGCGCCTGGTGTCACCTCCCAGTTCGAGTCTGCTGGCCGCTGAGCGGGAGACACTCCGCTGTGTCACCGGCTGCGGCGTGCTCGGGGAGCTGCCTCTGCGCCTCCTTCCTGACCCTGCCTCTCTCCTGCCCAGGTTGTTGCTGGAAGGCGCGGACGTCAACGCGAGGCACAGGCTGGGCTGGACCCCTCTCATGGTGGCAGCTATCAACAGAAATTCCAGGTACGTTCGTCTCAGCCACCCCCCTCAGCTGCTCCCATAGCTGCCTCCCCGTTTTAAAGCCACGCTGAGCCCCCAAGAATTTCTGTGAAGTTTGGGCGGTTTGGGGCGGTGCGGAGCCGAGGGAGGGGGTCCTCTCCATCGCCCCGTGCCTGGTGTGACAGACGGAGGGCGGCAGCTCCGCGGAGAGGTGACCGCTCAACTGACAGCACCTTTCCACAGCAGCCACACCGCCTTGGGCCTCTGACGAGTCTGTAGCCTCGGGATGCTGCTGGGCACGTAGCTCAACGCCAGGCCCTCAGCCAGGGTCTCAAATAGCTCCCTAAGAGCAGCTCGCGGGGCCTTCGTGGGTCTTTCATGCTAGGCCTTTCTGAAGCTAAAAGGCTGAGCGCGTTGCCCTCCCTCCGCAGTTCCCATGCTGGGCGCTGTGGCTCCTCGTAACCTTTTAAAGGCACTCCGAAATGCGTTCAGTCCACAGCTAAATTCAATTAGTTTTTTTAGTTAAGGAGAAAAGAGAAAGAGAAATCCAATTTTGGAAAACGTGGGACAGACGGGAGAATGAGCTTTGATGTTACAACCTCTCGGGGACGCTTTACTTAGTCACAAGTTCATAAGCAAAAAAGCCTAATGACTTGGGCAAACACAGGATGAAAGCAGGGCACAAAGGCCGAATATCCGCTCTCGGGCGACACGATTCGAATCCGTGTGCCGAGTTCGTGTGTGGTGCAAACTTTGATGTGTGCTATGACAAGCTGGAAGTCGTGACCTCCTCGGGGAGCTCCTTAGGATGGGCGCAGAGGCGGGGGCTTGGGGCTGTTTGTTTAACTTTGATGTCCGAGCAGCGACGGGCCCCGTTGTTTGCCCCTCCGCAGAGGGACGGGCTTCGGAGCCTCCCGCCTCTGCCCGAGGACAATGGTCAGCACCGGAGTGTGACGGCTGTTGACCATTCCAAGTGACTGGTGGAGCAGAACAGGCCTTCCTGAGTTGCAAAGGCTAAGAGGAGACGGGGAGAAAGGCCGTTCACGGTACAGCAGTCGCCTAAAATCAGGTAGAAATGCTAATGAAAACATCGAGGCAGTACCGGGCGCTCGGCACCCAGGCGGGTCCCTTGCTCCGGGCTGGCAGAGCCGCCGCAGAGCGTCTGGTCGGGGACCCAGCAGGAGAGCGGCGCTGGCCGCCTGGCCTGGGCTGTGTTTATTTTTCCCACATTTTGCATGAATATTGACTTCAATTGAAAATTAGAAGCCCTCGAGTATCTGCAGCTTGGTAGGAGCCGGGCGCTGTGTGCACGGTCCTGGGTGGGAGTGGGGGAGCCGAGCGTGGGAAGCTGATGGCTTCGGCTCCATAGCACCGCTTTGCCCGCAGGATTTTCAGCACTTGGCTTTCCCCTTCCAAACGCAGTGCCTGCTGCTCTGCTGGGGCTCTCACGGTCCTTTCACACACATTCGGCTGGGGACTGCAGTGTGCTCAGGTGGCCAAGGCCAGCAGCATCCTGGCTTGTGTGAGGAACAGCATGGCCAGCAGGGCCAGGGAGGTGATCGTCCCCCTGTACTCGGCTCTGGTGAGGCCGCACCTCGAGTGCTGGGTTCAGTTTTGGGCCCCTCGCTACAAGAAGGACGTGGAGGTGCTCGAGCGAGTCCAGAGAAGGGCAACGAAGCTGGTGAAGGGTCTGGAGAACAAGGCTTAGGAGGAGCGGCTGAGGGAGCTGGGACTGTTCAGCCTGGAGAAGAGGAGGCTCAGGGGTGACCTTATTGCACTCTACAGGTCCCTGAAGGGAGGCTGTAGCGAGGTGGGGGTTGGTCTGTTCTCCCACGTGCCTGGGGACAGGACGAGGGGGAATGGGCTAAAGCTGTGCCAGGGGAGGTTTAGGTTGGATATTGGGAAGAACTTCTTTCCTGAACGGGTTGTGAGGCACTGGAATAGGCTGCCCAGGGAAGTGGTGGAGTCCCCATCCCTGGAGGTCTTTACAAGACGTTTAGATGTAGAGCTCAGGGATATGGTTTAGTGGAGGGCTTGTTAGTGTTAGGTCAGAGGTTGGACTGGGTGATCTTGGAGGTCTCTTCCAACCTAGACGATTCTGGGATCCTGTGACTGGTCTGAATACAACGTGCTGCACGCTGCAGAAGGATGCAGGAGTGCTCAGAATGTGATCCCGTCCCAAGGAGATAACCCGAGATGTGTCTGTGCAGCCGCAGCAGCCGGCTGTGCGGTACAGGTCGTTAGGACTTTTGGTTCTCAGCTCGTCTGCCAAAAAGCCTCTGGGGGAGGTGAGCGGGTCTCTGGCTCGCACATCAGAGGAGAGGTCACCGGTGGCTCGGAGGTGGTCAAGATGCAGCCGATGAAGGGGCTGTCCCTTCAGCTTCCGAGGAGTACAAGGTCATGCAAGTTTGTTTAATCGGCCTGCTCTGCGAGCACTTCTCGTTTAATGTTGCTGCTGCCTGAGCGAGTTGCCCGGCGTGGCTTCAGGGGGCCGTGACGCCGGTAACTGAAATGAGTTTTCGTGTTAGAACCACTAAGGGAAAGGAAGCCTTCAGCCCCAAATTGCTGCCTGTCCCAAGTCGTTTTTCAAAGCAGAACCATGGCTTCAAGTCTCTGCTGTGCTGCCGGAGATTTCCGTGCCCTGTCCTTTAGCTTTGTCATGTTCCCCAATTTGCCCAGCCCTCGCTCTTCCAATCAGACAGCCACAGTTCATCTGTTTAATTTAATTTCAGAGGCGCTGCATTAATGACTCCTGTCAGCCGCCATCAGCTCCAAGATGAAATCCCAGGTGCCAGCAGGGATCTTTGGGCTCTGTCTTTCCTTTTTCCAACAGAACAACGATCGTTCTCCTCCTCTTGAAAATTTCCCGTGCCCAAAACATCCCAGGGCACTGAGCAGCGATCCTGGAGGTTCATGCTTCTGCTGATGGCTTCAGGGGCGCATGGCTGGGAAGGAGCAGAGTCCTGGCCCGGCGTCGTGCTGAAGCCTTTCCCGTGGAATCCCACAGTGCTCCTGATCCTCCTGGATTTAGCCTCGTAGCACTGCGTGCGCTGGGAGAAGAGCCGGTACCTGGGGCAGCGTGAGGTCCAGGCAGGGGCTTTGTCCCCGTGTGATGGTTTTACTCGGGTGGGCGGCCGAGCTCCACCACAGCCGCTCTCTCACTCCCCCTCCTCAAAGAGGAACAGGGAGAAAATCCGATGAAAGGGGCTCAAGGGATGAGACAAGGACGAGGAGATCGTGCAGTAATTATCGTAATGGGCAAATCAGACTCAGCACCGGGAGATAGTAAGATTTATTGCCTATTGCTAACGAGCTAGAGAAGTGAGAAACAAAGGAAAGAAACCAAAAGCACCTTTCCCCCCCCCCATCCACCCTCTTCCACCTCCTCTCCCCGAGCAGCACAGGGGAACGGGGCAATGGGGGTTATGGTCAGTCTGTAGCACTTCTTCGCCGCCTCCCTTCTCGGTCCCTCTTGTCCCCTGTGCCGTGGGGTCCCTCCCACGGGATGCAGTCCTTGCTGAACTGATCCAGCGTGGGCTGCCCACAGCCAAGAACTGCTCCAGATATGGGTCCGTCCCACGGGGTCCATCCCTCGGGAGCAAACTGCTCCAACCTGGGTCCCCCACGGGCAGCAGCTCCTGCCAGGTCACCTGCTCCTGCGTGGGCTCCTCTCCACGGGCTGCAGCGTGGAACCCTGCTCCCCCGTGGTGCTCCGTGGGCTGCAGGGGGACAGCCTGCTTCACCAGGGGCCTCACCACAGCCCGCAGGGGACTTCTGCTCCGGCTCCTGGAGCCCCTCTCCCCCTCCTTCACTGACCTTGGTGCCTGCAAGGCTGTTCCTCACTCCTCTCCCTCTCCCAGCTCTGTGTGGTGCAGCGTTTTTTCCCTGTCCTAAATCTGCTCTCACAGAGGCACAAACAACATCACTTACTGGCTCGGCTCTGCTCAGCAGTGGGGCCCTTACCAACCATGGGGCAGCTTCTAGATCCCTCTCACAGAAGCCACCCCCATGGCCCCCTGCTCCCAAAGCCTTGCCACGTAAACCCCCCACACCCCGCTGGCCGTGCAGCGGGGGTTTGGTCCCCTTCTAGCAGCAGCAGCGGGCACTTTGTGGGGCAGGGCGGGGGCTTTGCATGCTGCAGGGTGCACTCACGGCACCTCAAGGCCTCAGCGGTGCCTCGGGAGAGCGTGGCGCCGTGCTGACACCGTGCTTGGACTGGGTCAGCCTCAGCAGCACTTCTGGAGAAGACCTGGATGTGTGAACGAGAACGGGTTGTGTGATCTACCAGGGAGGGACTGGGTCACCGCGGCGTCTGGGATCCGCTGGGTCTCTGCTGGGTGGCTCGGAGGAGTTATTTCTCTTCTCCCAGCCCTCGCGTGCTGTGCGTGTCTCTGTGTGCCACCGGGGCTCTCTCTTGCACCACGAATCCCCAGGGCCGCAGCATGCGGTGCCGGTCACAGTTCCAGCCCCCACGTTGCTGCGATGCCAAGCACGAAAATAAAGGGAGGCTGCTACTCACCGCAGCGAGGCGTCCGGTCCTGCTGGTGGGGGATGCCAGTTTGGATGAGATAACGTAGGTGGTATAAAAACACTGCTGAATGAGTTGTGTTCCTCTGTCGTCCTGTTAGTAAGTGCATTTCCTTCTCCTAGACCTGTCCCGAGGCATGGACAGATGGACTTGGTTGCTGTTCCTTATCAGGGAGCGGGGCTCCAAATCCCTCGGCTCTGTGACGAGACAGCTCATAACCGGGCTGAGGTGGGGACAGGTCGGCTGTGACCACGTTCACACGGGCAAAGCAGGGCTCCTGCTGTGACCCCTGCTGCTGGGGGAGCTTTCACAGAGCGAAGGATGCAGCGATGCCGGGTTGAGTCTAAACGCAGCAACGTGTGGCTGTCACCGCAGCCCTGCGTCCCCGCTGCGGCCTGAGGAGTAACCCAGCTGCTGGCTGTGCGCCCCTTACTGCTCATGGAAATGTTCCTTTTGGAGTGGCTCCCGCTCTGTTTCCCCTGCGGTACTTGTGGAAGCCTGTCCTTCCGAAGCTCAGGACCTGTTTTAAAGTGGTTTCTTCGTTCTCGTGGCAAGACATCCGCGTTAAAAGGGAGGATTTCTGGTCTGCGTGAAAAACACTGCTCGGGGTTCTGCCCTTGGCCGTCCCTGCTAGCGTTGCGCATTTACCATATTTATAGTAATTAAGCTGTAATTAAATGCTTGCTGAGAGCTTTGTGGGTTTTGTGCCTTCGTTAAAATAAGCTATCATAAATAGAACAAAGCAGCTAGACCTAAGTGTCTCTGTGCTTCCAGTCCAGTGGCCTGCAGACCGGGTCAAATTACCAGCTCAGAGATGCGCTCGGGGTCAGGCTCCGCTGTGCGCCTCAGCACACGCACACCCCGTGATCCATGGCAGCAGGAGGCGCAGCCACAGCGCCCCGTGTCTCCTGTCCCTTCACCATCTCTCCGTAAGGAGCGTGGGCACTGCCGTTACGGTCATGTCTTGCCTCTCTCCTCCGCGTGCGGCTGCTCTGGGTTGTGCTGTTCCGTCAGAAATGAAAGGGCGGTGAAATAGGGAGGCAGCCCTCAGCCCCTCCTGCAGCAGGGCACCAGTTCGGACTGGCTGGCGGTTGGAAGCGGTTCCAGAGCGGCTTGGGAGCGTCCAGCCTCGCTGGGATGAGACCAGGTAGTTCTAACCAAGCGCACGTCGCCCTGCTTCTGTCCGACCCCACCGACACAACCAGCGCCCTGGGGAGGGGAGGCGGTCAGAGCATGATCTGGGGGCTCCCCGAGCCCCACGCGCAGCTGGCAGAGCGGTAGGCGTAGTGCCGGGGTGGGGAGGAGGGCACGGCTGTACCAGGCTGCCTCGGAGCACAGAATCACAGGATCACAGAACAGTCTGGGTTGGAAGAGACCTCCAAGATCATCAACCTCTGACCTAACACTAACAGTCCCCACCAAACCATATCCCTGAGCTCTACATCTAAACGTCTTTTAAAGACCTCCAGGGATGGGGACTCAACCCCTTCCCTGGGCAGCCCGTTCCAGTGCCTCACAACCCGTTCAGTAAAGAAGTTCTTCCCAATATCCAACCTAAACCTCCCCTGGCACAACTTGAGCCCATTCCCCCTCGTCCTGTCCCCAGGCACGTGGGAGAACAGACCAACCCCCACCTCGCTACAGCCTCCCTTGAGGTACCTGTAGAGAGCAATAAGGTCACCCCTGAGCCTCCTTTTCTCCAGGCTAAACAGTCCCAGCTCCCTCAGCCGCTCCTCGTAAGCCTTGTTCTCCAGGCCCCTCACCAGCTTCGTAGCCCTTCTCTGGACTCGCTCGAGCACCTCCACGTCCTTCTTGTAGTGAGGAGCCCAAAACTGAACCCAGCACTCGAGGTGCGGCCTCACCAGAGCCGAGTACAGGGGGACGATCACCTCCCTGGCCCTGCTGGCCATGCTGTTCCTCACACAAGCCAGGATGCTGCTGGCCTTGGCCACCTGAGCACACTGCTGGCTCATATCCAGCCGACTATCAACCATCACTCCCAGGTCCTTCTCTGCCAGGCAGCAGTCCAAGCCCTGCGTGGTGAGGTGATGGGCGTCGTTCTGCAGCGGGGAGACAGAACCCAGCCTCGTGGCTGCGGCCGGCTCTCCGTCGCACCAAGGTCTCTGCCCCAGGGGATGTTTGCTGGGACGAGGTGCGGCTCTGGGGGGGCGCGGGGCAGAGCGAGGCAGGCAGCTGCCTGCTCTTTGTGCCTGTTGTCCCAGGTTAAGCACACAAGCCCCTCTCCGGCTTCCCTTTTTGCTCCTAGCTAATATGTAACTGCAGGGCTTCTGCCCAGCTCCCCGTGCCCTTTCTCACATACCCCTCTTGTTTTACACCTGAATGAGCCCTTCGGCCCTGCACTCAGTGCCCTCAGCAGCTGTGCAGAGATCTTATCAAGGTGCCCTCAGTGAGTGCAGGGAAAGCAGGAGGAGGGACAGGAAGGGAACTCAGCTCCACCCGAGGAGCGTTTCTTTATTTAACCAGATGCTCTCTACTGGGAGCTCGTCCCCAGCTCCCTTTCCCGTGGGTGTTCCTCAGTTTAGCCCCCTTTGTGTTCTCCTACAGCGGCCAGGGCCAACCTCGGTGCTCTGTGCTGCTGAATCCTCCCTTCCCGGTGCTCTCCAGGGAGTCTTGCCTCTTCATCCAGCTCTTGAAGGCTGGGACGCGTGCCCCTTCCGCACGTACCTAGACCGCGCTGGCGCTGCTGTGCAGATGTTTTGTGCTGGCAGTAACAGCACGTGGTGCGTGGCAGCGTCCTGCCGGGGATGTGCCAAGACTTGCGGGGAGGGGTGAGCTGTCGGAGGCAATGAGGCGATGCAGTGCTGCAGCCCTGCCACCTCTATTGGGTGCCTACGTCTGTTCCCCAGGACTTTTTCACTCCTTTCACTTCAGGCAGCTACTTCAGAGCTGGCTACATACCTGGATGCCTTCGGAAGCGCACGTGGCCTTTGCCGGTGTCTGACGAGGAGCTGAGGAGTCACCCCCGACGGTGCGTTTGGGGGGCTTGCTCCTGTAAACCGAGGCATTGTGTTAGAGCGATGGGGGCTTCTTTGTGTCCAGGCAGGACCTGGGGCTCCCGCCAGAGCTCGGGGCAGCCGCGTATCAAAACACATCCAGGTTTTTGCATTGTGCTGCTAACTCATGGTCACGGGGATCACCGGGCTTCGTGCTTCACCAACCCCAGCTGCTGGCGGCTTGGGCCGGGCGCTGCGCCTCTCCTGACGCAGCCCCGGCCACGTGCAGCCACCTCGCCATTGATTTCCCCCCTCCCTGCGTGGTATGGGTGTATTTATTTATTTATCAATGTGGTGGCCCAGCCAGGACAAGCAGAAAGCATTTTCTCCCATCGATCCAACTGCCCGGCCAACTTCAGCTCAGCGCTGCCCTCCGAGTCATCAGCAGGGGCAGCGTGGATTTCTGTGCACGCTGACGAATCGGCTCTGCCTCCAACCTAATGAAAACTTGATCAGCAAATTAAAACCCGGCTTGTTGAGGCTGCTGAGCACAGGTGAGTTATGGAGCTGGTGTACAGACCAGCTCCAAGCTGTGTCCCTCTCTGGGTGCCTGATGTGGAGAGGTTTCTGCCCCGACACTTGTGCCAAGAGAAACGAAACGGGAGGAATGTTGACCGGGGACTCCTCCGTTGAAAAGCCGCCCCTTTATTAATACCCAGCAGCTTGGCTAGCACAGCAGAGACAGATGCCTTCTGGAGGAGTTCACCCAGAACCTCTCAGAGCTTCAGAGAGCTCCCCTCGTTAATCCCCGGCGCTGCCTTTTGAGCTGGGAGGCAGCTACACCTCTTCACCCTGGGAAACTGGGGTCTTTACCCAGATTTAACTGGGATTTTTTAACCAGAGACTGGATTGCTGGACCGTGCTTTGTCGGTGCCATCTGATGTCTGATTTTGCTCATCCCAACTCTCACGCTTTACGCCGATGAGTGCAGTCACTCTGCGTTTGGATTGCGCTGTTACCTTCCCTGAAGGCTAATTTGCCTGGATGCCCTGCAGATTGGACAGGCAGATCGATATCGGTGACTCCAGGAGCGGCTGGCTGCTGCAGGAGTGCCCGGAGGGGACGGCACGTCCCAGAAGCAGGAGGTTAGGTTGGCAGACGGTTGGACAGGGAGGCTGGATGTCCAGCACGGTGTGATCGGGCCGGTCCCTTCGCTTCCTGTTTACAGAGCTGGATCCCAGGGCCTGAAAAAAGAGCTGGCAGCGGGGGGCAGGGTTTTGGAACACCAGATTTTGCCAGTAAGAGATCCTATCAGTGCTTATTAAACTTGAGCCTCCCAGCGGTCTTAAGAGCTAAGGAAATGTTCCTTATCTCTGCTTTATGGATGGGGGGAAATGGTGAAAAGGGTCCTTAATAGAGAGAGCTGAGCGGTTCAGACGCCGGAACCTCCTGCCTGCACGTTCAGGCTGCCGAGCAGCTCGCACACGTGGCACTCTGCTAAACTTCTCATGCCAGGTTCTTGTCCAGAGAGCAGTGCTGAAGGCACGTGCTACGAATGAAGAGGAAAGGGCTTCCTGAGAGTCACCAGAAGCACGTGGAGGTGGTATCTGATGAAGTGCCTGGGAAGAACATTCATCTCAGAAGAAGTTACCCAGGAAATTACAAGTCCCTGTGTGTTTTCATATGACTCTTTGGGTACCCATATCTCACCCCTGGGCTGCGAGGTGGTGGATTAGAGTCCTGCACTGGGACTTGGGATCATTGCTCTTCAAATGAAGAAGAGGCACGGGCCGTAAAACATAGCATAGCCTGTCAGCCAAAATGGGAGTGGAGGGACCTCTTTGGTGGTGACAGCCGTGAGGCCTGGGTCCGAGAAGGGAGCTGTGTCCATATCAGAACCCGTGCTGCGAAGGACTTGAAGGATCAGAATGGCTTTCTGAGGCTGAGGCTTCCCCATAGGTGCCGTGCTGGATGCAAGGGCTTCACAGTAAGTCAGCTGGGGCAGAACGATCCCAGGCTTACCTGAGGTAGAGCGCACTCACGCTGGCTTGCTGCTCAGTAGCAAGGCTCCCTCCTGCTTTCCCCGGGGACTGCCTCTTCAGGATCCCCGATGCACTTCTCTCGCAGCACTTACTGGGCTGACCAGCGCCCAGGACTGCAGTTGCAGGATGTCTCCAGAGTAATCCAGCAGGGGATCTTCCAGAAGGACTGTGCACAGATCAGTGACCTGTGCTAGAGCTCCTCCAGGTAGAAAGCCCGTCTGTGGCACCTTCACTTCTGTTCTGTAGCTGTGGACAAGTGGCACAGCTACCCAGCAGCACCAGCCTGGCACCAAGAAGAGGATGGAGAGCCCTTGACCCAAGGACCTTTGTAACGACCAGGGGTGGAAGAGCCTGGGCAGCTGTTCTGGACGGCGAAGGCTCCACACTCGGGCTCACCTGGCTGTACTTGTGGCCAGAGCTCTCTCCTGCTTTCCATTGTGTGCAGCCGCAGAAGCGAGCAGTAAAGGTCGGGCAGCGCCCCTTTATCTGAGGCTACATCGGCTCTGTGAAGGACGGATGGGGTCCTTGCCAGAGCTGCTGAGGGACTTGTAGGGTAGGTTTTGTTCCCCACGCCTTCCCGATGCTCCTAAGCTGGTCCTGAAGGACCGGCATTGTTGTGTGTGGAGGGGCAGCGCTCCCACATCAGCTGTCCTCACCGTGGTGGCCTCTGGGAGCACAGCAGCAGAGCAGCAGAGACGGTTTTGTTCTGAATACGGTGGGGGAGATCTGTTGTCCCTTGCAGCAAATCGTTCTGAGAGGACTGAGGATGAGAAAAAAAGGATCTGTCTGGGTGGGACTGTGCTGATGTGGACGGTCTCACACTGTGATGCTTGCACCAAGAACAAAACTGCTGAATGAAGGGGGGGAGAAGTCAGGCTACCTGGAGAGATCCAGCCGGCAGGGGACGAGCACATCTCTTACACAAAGCTTCGTCCTCCCCTGCTGATACCCGAAAGTAGGGGGGATGATCTCCCCTCAGCGCCAGTCGGTATCTGCCAGTTGGGTATCTGCCTTGATCCTGGGCGCACAATTCAGAGTATTTGAGAAAATCTTCAGCGCCACGTGCTCCTGGCTACGCTGAATTGTGAATGACCGTAGTTAACCAAGTCCCCAGGTCAGGAGACAGCTGGAGCAGCAGGAGAGAGTCCAGCAAAGGGCCGTGAGGTGGTGAAGAGATGGGAGCACCTCTGCCATGAGGAGAGGCTGCGAGAGCTGGGGCTGGAGAGGAGGAGGAGGCTCCGGGGGAGCTCCCCCGGGGCTGCCGGGGCCTGCAGGGAGCTGCGCAGAGGCCGGAGCCGGGCTCTCGCCAGGGGTGCCCAGGGCCAGGAGCAGAGGCCCCAGGCCCAGAGCCCGGGAGGTGCCCCCTGGGCCCCAGGCAGCACTGCTGTGCCGGGCGGGTGCCGGAGCCCTGGCACAGGCTGCCCAGAGAGGGGCTGGGGGCTCCTCCGTGGGGTCTCCAGCAGCTGCCGGGACGTGGGGCTGGGCGAGTGGCTCGGCGGGGCCCTGCGGGGCTGTGATGAGCAGTCACCGTTTGGAGATGAAGATGTAGTGCGTCTCAGCCTGAATATTTTAGAGCTAAGGACGTTGTTGATGTATGAATATAAACGAACTCAGTGTGCTCACAGAGGGGGATGTCGGGAGGGTCTCCTGGCTTCCTGCTTTATTCCCCAGCAGTGACTCTGTTCGTGGTGACGTGTTGCAGTGCCGGGTAGGAGTCTGCCTCCGTGGTGCCGCGTTCAGAGAACAGAATAACCACCTTTTATTCCGCTAACGCATTTATGGGGTAAACGGGAGAGAAGCTTACGTTAAATTCTAAATGTGACTTGACAAGAGGCGGCCTGCAGACACGTGTCAGTCAGGCTGCGGCGCGCGTTGCACAGAGCCGCTGTCAGCCCGAGAGCCATGTCACCGGTGATGAATGCTAACTACCGCCTTACTGTCATGGGCCCTGGAAAAAAATTAAACATTAACGGGCTTCAAGCTGCTTTCAGAGGTGGTGAGAAATCTAATTCTTGCCTGATGGTTGTTTGGGTTTGGAAGCAGACGCGGAGGACTTCCACACCGAGCTCCCCAGCCCGTGTGTCTCAGAATCCCAGAATCATCTAGGAGGGAAGAGACCTCCCAGACCACCCAGCCCAACCTCTGACCTAACAATAACAAGTCCTCCACTAAAGCACATCCCTGAGCTCTGCATCTGAACGTCTCGTAAAGACCTCCAGGGATGGGGACTTCCCTGGGCAGCCCATCCCAGTGCCTGACACCCTTTGGGGAAAGAAGTTCTTCCTGACACCCAGCCTAAACCTCATGCTGATCTCTGGCAGCGTGTTGGTAACGTTACAGGTCTGGAGACCTCAGCTCCAGCACAACCGATAGTTGGAGTACGGGGTACGTGGTACGGGCTGTATCCCTGGTGCTGTGCTGGTCCCTACGAGGGTCTGCCTCTGCACCAGGCACTGCAGCTGCCGTACGCAGTAACTGGGAGGCTCTTCAAATTCGGAGATCAGATCTCGTTCAGAAGTCCTGGCAGCTGCCGAGCTGGGTTGCAGATGATCAGGCTGTCTTCAGCGGTCAGCTCCTACAAATCGGTTCTCAAAGACGGGGGTTTGACCCAACTTCGTGCGGGAGCTGAATGCTTTTCTTCCAGAAACCCTGTAATGAATGCAATTGTAATCTGCTTTTGAATTCTGAGTTGAGTGCTTCCCCTTGGGAGGGCAGAAAAGAGCAAGGACAACCGTACGTGACATCCAGCGTGCGTGCAAGAGCTGCCGTTATAGGGCTGGCTGCCATCAGCCGTCCAGATGTCGAGGGCCCGCTCAAGTGAGTGCTATCGATGGCAGAGCAGAGACCTTGGGTGTGAATAGGCCCCTTCCAGCCCCTTACCTCTGGCCATGCTTCGTGCTGAAACGTTCATACGCTTGTGTGGCAGGACGGCACCTTCATTAACGGAGACCTTAGTACGGTCACGACTGCCTCCCAAAAGCACGAAAAGTGCTTCCCGTGCCCTGGCGAGCGTTGTAAGAATCCACTTGTAGCCCAGCTCCGGCTCTGCCTGTGCAGCTGCTGTGGCTGTGAACAATTTCCACCGCTGACGGAGCCCTCAGAAGGTACGGGGCTGTAGCTGGCTTCCCCCAAGGCCTGAAGCACGGCCCGTGTTGGGGGCAGGCCCCGGGCCGGCTGTGTTTCTCGCCGCACGCCGCCCTGCAAGGGCCTCCCTCGCCTGGTCGTTTCTGGAATAAGCTGGTGCTTTATTTGTTGAAATGCTCAACACCAGACGTTGGTTTAACCTTCCCCCGCTAGCTGGGGGTGCCTTTCTGGGCCCCGTCTCCTTTCTCGGACGGATTCTGCTCGCTCACCTTGCCTTACTGTCCTGTCATTTGTAACAGCGTGGTGAAGACCCTGCTTGCGGCCAACGCAGACCCAAACCTCGGAGACGAATTCAGCAGCGTGTATGAGACTGCCAAGGAGAGAGGCCTCCATTCTCTAGAAGGTAATGCTGTTCCTGTTCGGCCGCCTGCGCTTTAGAGGTCCCCAGATTTCATTTTCTGTCTTTGAAATGGAAATTTGACCTCTTTTTTTTTTCAGCTTCTACTTAAATGCGGAGTTAGTGGTGATGTGTGTGGGTGTATGTCTGAAGGCGAGGGAAAACAGTTTGTAGCTGGTGACGAGAAGCAGTTCCTCAGTATCCTAGAGAGAACTCTTATACACAGCCAGAACACAGCACGGGGCTGTAGGCAGGAGCACCATCCTGGGCAAGGGCAGCGTATCCCACCGGTAGGCTTCTGTCTCACAAATAGATGTGGAATGAAGGAAGACTCGTCCGATGAACGTAAAGCTGGGCGATGCTGAGCTGCCTGCAAGTTCTGTGGCCGGTTTTTGGCCAGGTGTTAATGGCAGCTTTCCTCCCGTGCCTTTAGACTCATCCCTTTAGTCTTCAGGCTAAAACAAGGAATTTTTCTGCAGTCTGGTTACGATTTTTCCTGGCCCACGTCTCACGTTCCAGTCTCACCCTCACGTTACGCCCATTGCTGGGAAGCCGAGGCAGACTGGACCCCGCTGACACGTCCCCAGCTGTTACCTTCCTGGTGCTGGAGGCACCTTCCCCACGCAGACGCTGAGCTGACCCGCCGTCCTCAGCTCGGGGACGGCAGACATGGCACGTGGTCGCTCCAGGTCGCTTCCGGCCGCCTTGTCAGGGCTCAGCCAGCGCTGGGACTCCTCGGGGCCCGCGGGCTCCAGGCTGACTGCAGCCTGCGTGCGTCGCCTCCTGCCTCGAGGGGAAACCTCCCGATCACGGGAAGGAGGAGACATGAGGAAGCCACCCCGCAGGTTCTCCGGGGCGTGCGTTTGCCCCGTGCAGCGTGCAAAGCCAGAGCCGCACGGTGACGGCGTCCCTCGGTCCGCCTGAGCTTCTTGCCTCCCCGCGGAGAGCTGAAAGCTCTCAGCAAAGTCTAAGGAAGGTGTGAGATTTGGACCCCTCCTAAAGCACAGGTTGAGTTAGGAAGATGAATCAGCGGGGGGACAGCTCTGACAGGGCGCTATTTTATTTTTAAGAGCTCTCTGCTCTCATCCCTCACCGCACCCCAGCCGTGCAGCAGAGCTGCTCCTTGATGGGGGCGAGAACACACATCCATCAGGTTGCCGTAGCAGGGAATGCAAAATGGATGAAACAACATTAAAAAATGAACAATGGAATGCCAATACATAATGCATGTACACAGACTTTATTTAAGACAAAGTGTATCAACCAATAAAGTTAATTGTTTTTGTCTGCATCCATCCCTCTCTAGCGTTATATATTTTGGGGGTGAGGAAGAGATAAGGCCACTCAGTAAGAAGTTGCATTAATTCTTTGCTTGACATGTTTTATTAAAAAGAATAAATTCTGTTGCATTTTAAAAAAAGAGAGGGAGAGAGAGAAACTGCCTTTGTTTTTTACTTTTTTTTTTTACCCATTTACATATTTCGTGTATAAATATTTTTTCATAAAAACATCCAAATCGAGAGGGTATGCTCCGCAAACACTGCACAAAATATATTACAGACATTTATATGGATGGCAGGAAGGGAGACAGAGGGCTGAAAATTTCCAGGCACCCAGTGATTGATGGTAGACGAGGCTTCCCCTGACGCTTTATTGAGTTTCCGATGATTATCTCTCTCTGAGACATTTTTTACAGATGACGGCCGAGCTGTCACAACGGACCATGGGGGAAAAAACCCAACAATAATAACACTTTAATCTCTTTACTGCACTGCTCCCTAGTATCTCAGATTCATCTTCCCTGACGCACGCAGTTCATTATCCTGCTCCTCCCTGGGTAGGAAATGACGACAAATAAATAAATATACATACTCGCCCGGTACGCTTGGAGAAAAGACCCAGGAAAGGCAAGGAGCCAGGGCATTAATTGATCTTCCTGGAGGTAACTGCGGTTCATTAGCGGAGACGCTGGGCTCGGGCGGCAGCAGGCGTTCATTGCAGTGCTTTCTGGACTGAACTTATCAAATCTTCTGGAAGCCTGTCGGGAGGTCTTTGGAGGGAACGTGGAGGCTGCGGTGCAGGACATCCACGCTCTGTGTCTGCTCGCTTTCCTGGTGCCCAGAGCTCTCCACAGACTCCCTGAACACGGGCCTCCTCAGGTTTAGTCGTCAAAGCCCACAGCCCTGAGCTGCTCGTCCATAAAACAGCCCGTGAGGCTGAACGGCGGCGTGGGAGATGGATCTTCGCTCCCCTGAGGCATGGGCATGGTGTTCGCTGTGGGCTCTTGATGGTACCGAGGAATACTTGAGCTCTTGGGTGGCTTTGCCTCTCCATCCCGGCCAGGCTTGAGATGAGGCTTCTCTGCTGCGCTGAGTGCTCTCGGGATGTGAAGGTGCCTTTGTGCCTGGAAGTCCCCTTCTGCCCGTTCCCTTCAGACCCTAAGACGCAGCTGGGTGGTCTGCACCCGGACGGGACCTGCGCGTAGCAGAGACGTGGTGCACTCCAGGGTTACCTTAGGGGCCCTCTGCCTGCCTGGGGACAGCTCAGCCACTCTGCCACTGTGCCTCGGTTTGATTTATTCCCCAACCCTCCAACCTCCCGGTCCGAATTGTGCTTTGATGCCGCGCTGACGCGGAGGAGTTCGCGGTTCGGTGTCTGTCCCGGCCCCCAGCCCTCACCTGCCCTTGGAGCGCCTCGTCCCAGCCTCGCGCAGCCCGCCAGCGCAAACGGGCGGCCGCCCCCTATTGCAGGGAGCCCTCGTGCATCGGCACGCAGTAGAACAGGGCTCAAGAGGAAGGAAAAACACAAAATTAATCAGCTTTAGGAAGTGTCAGCTTCTGCCCAAAGAGACGTCGCGGTGGTTCCTAGGTCTGACTTCACAAAACCTGCCAGGACTCGGCGTAATTGCATTTGCGTAGGGGATTCCTGGCTTTCTAACGAGCTGTAAAACGTAATTATGAATCGTTCCCATCCCGGTAGTGCCGAGGAACACACCTCAGGCAGCGCGCTGCGCCGGTGGCCGAACAAACAGAAGGAAAGCTGCTGGTCCCAGCGAGCACACGGTCCCAGTACCTGACCCGAGGCAGCAAGGCAGCGGACAGGAGCGAGGGTTTCACCCGTATTACGTGTCAGTTAGCAAAGGAAGCATTTTTGGAAGAGTTCCTGCTTTCAGATGTCTGCTGCTTGACATTTCTGGGAAGCGTGGAGTACAGGAGGCAGCTCCTGGTGGAGGTGATTGTACGAGCTGTGTGATAAGGGAAGCCCACCGGGAACTGGGGACGCCCCAGGGCACCCCAGCTGGCCGCTGTCTCCAGGACCTGTAGCTCTGTCGTCTCTCGGCCCCTCTGGCTCTCTCCTCTTGGTTTTGGTGGGTTTTGGTGCTGGGTGCTCCTGGCCTTAAAGAGCTGCGGGCTGCTGGGGGAGGAGGGTGGTGCAGAGGAAGCACCGAGAGGTTCGTTCTCTTCCTTCTCACAGCAGAGGGGAAATAAAAGGCAGAAGCCTCTGCGAGCTCCTTTGTGCCGAATCCTCATTTCCCTTGAAGCCACACAAGGTGCAGAGAGGCCGGGGCTGGGACAACGCTGGGGTTTTCTCTCTGGCTTTCTCCAGCCACCTCCTCCCCAGCGTGAGGGGAGGGGGAAGGCAGCGGCCGGGACGTGTACATCCCCGTGTTGTCCTCTTGCTGCTGCTCCGTGCAGTGGGTACCAGCCACCAGAACCCCCACGGGGTCCCGATTGTCTCCTGAAAAAAGCCTTGGGGCCGTTCACAAGCCTCCAGATCCTTGGCGGGTGATCCATGCTGCTAGGGTGTCTTCAGCCAGGCAGTCCTTGACTTCGTCTCACTGGCTGAGCTGAGCTTTCCTTCTTCTTCCCCCGCAGTCCTCGTGACCCGGGAGGACGAATTCAACAACCGCCTGAACATCAGGGCCAGCTTCAGGGGCTGCACGGCTCTGCACTACGCGGTGCTCGCTGACGACTACCTGACGGTCAAGCTGCTGCTGGATGGAGGTGAGTTGCGTGGCTCCAGCCGGCTCCTGGAGCCCTTTTGCCGGGCAGGCCTGGCCCGCAGACAAGATCCACACTCCTCCATGTTCAGGGCTAGATACAGCTTATTTGCTTTAATCTTGTTATCTCTCACGCTCTGTGTTCTTAGTCATCTCCAGCTTTTTTTCTCGTGGGTGTCCTCATCTTCACCACCGACTCTTCCCTTTCTTCCCGTAACTCACTGGAAACGCACCCCCCGGTCTCTCCCACTGGTGTTGGGAACGTTCTGCGGTTTGCCCTCTCCCCCCCTGCCGTAGCCCGTGTGTACCCGTGCGGTCCCCGTACCCCCTTTTACTGGGATGTCTGCTCTGCCCACTGCAAGGCTCTGCCTGGGTGCCAGCCCCCGCATCAGGGGGCACAGGGACGGGTGGTTTGGGCTTAGCAGTGCAGAATCTGCAGGAACGAGCCCGTGCGGTTACTGCTGCTCCCCGTTAGAGCACAGAGGCCGCCTGCTCCTGAACCCTGCCCTACTCTTACGTACTCGTGACTCTAGATCCAAAGGGAGGGAAGTGCCTGGGTTATAGGACAGTTCTGGCTGGAAGGAGCCGCGGGAGGCCTCCAGTCAAAGCCCCAGTTCAAAGCAGCACCAGCAGGCCACAGCAGGCTGCAGGGCTCCGGGCAGCGGGGTGCTGCGGAGCTGCGAGGATGGACGCGGCCTCGCTGGGCAGCCTGTTGCGGCGCTGGGCCGGCCTCGTGGGGAAACAGCTCATCAGCAAAAGCAGAGGAAAAGCAGAAGGTGCTTTGAGCTAAGGGAATAGAGATGTGCTACCATGACAACAGTTCTGTGTATTTACCCTCCCGCTGCTCTTTGCCAGGATGACATTTCCTTCTTTGTTACGCTGCTGTCCAGAACCAGGGGCTGCTGAATGCCTACCTGGGTGTGCACGGTGCTGCTAAATCAGCTGCAGCTGCCCGTAACGCACCTCGCTCTGCGGACCGTGGAGCTAGTGAGTTCTGCTTTCCTCCAGATTTACGTCCTTGGTCCCTGCTGTTCCTCCTGCTCCAACAATTTCACCTCGGAGGCACCCGGGGCACCCTGGAGCAGCAAGCAGCGGTGCTGGGGGCTGCACACAGGTGCGTGCTTGCTGTCCAGCCAGCCTCAGGGTGAGAGCTGCGTGCTGTCCGCCTGGCCCTGCAGTGCAGAGACTCTGGCGTCTCTCCAGCCTGACGCTGATTTCACAGACCCCGCAGGAATGCCATGGTCTCTGTGGCGTGGGCGTCTCGGGCTGAGGAGGTAATTGTGGGGAAGCAGGAGGCAGATAATTGTAGGACGTGTTCGCACGGGGCTCGTTCCGTAAGAAGGCAACTGAAAAGATAATGGAGAGTATCATAAATGAAAAGTAAACGATCCCAGGAGAGATGAAGAATTAATGCAGGGACATGGAGCCTCGATACTCCTGTGTACGTACGCTCCTTATCCTTCACAGGTAGAAAAGTAAGGCTGGAAGTCAGAAATTCAGCGCCACTGAACTCCACGGTTAACTCTGGGTCAGGGTTTCTCTGGATACCAACCCCCATGGGCCATGAATTCACCCCCATTTCTGGGCCATGAATTCACCCCCAAAAAGGAGGCACTGAAAGAAAACCTACTGCACACGGATTTAACCTCGCTTCTTGAGGTTTGCTCGCAGCGAAGGAGCTCACAAGGCCGGCAGCTGCTCTGTCGTCTGTGGGAGCGTGTGCTCGTGGTGCCTGGGAAGTCCTCAGACCAAAACATTGCCCTGCGAGCTGTGCAGCGCGCGTGGCTGGCACGGCAGACCTGCTCCGTGTTTGCAGCACGTGCCGACACTGCCTGAGCACTCAGGCTGGCCCGAAACCTGCGCGGTCCCACCGCACGGAGCCGCCGTCCGCGGGCACCGGTGGGCAGGCAGCTCTGCCGGAGGGGCTGCTGCGACAGCACCGGGATGCCCGCGGGAGGAACGGGGTGGAATTGCCCCCGGTGGGACGGGTAAGCCGTGAGCTCACACACCAGGAAGGGCCGTGGTGGTGAACGCAGCAGGCAGGGGAGGCTCCGGGGTGCTGGGGGAGAGGCAGCGTGCTCAAAGTGCTCGTCCTGCGGGGACGCAGAGGGCGAGTCCGTGGCTCGTGGGGCTGACACGTGAGAGGCTGTGAATTTCCGCAGGGCTGTGTTCTCTCTAGAAACACCTCAAACGCAGGCATGGACTAGCCACGAGGGCAGAGGAGCCGACCTCTGTGAAGGTGCTGCAGCGCTTCGTGGCTCCAGGGAAGTGTGTCGGCCTCAGCGATCGGGAGAGAAGACGACGGCCGAGCTGCCCGCAGGAGGCTGAGAGCTCTGCTTCAGGCTGTTGAGTTTGGGCTGGCAGCCACCTGCCTCGTGCCACCCGGGGAAGAGCCGGTGACGTTTCCCAAAGAGACCTGGGTGTTCTTTCTGCCTTTCAACGTCTCCTTGCAAGGTGGGTGCGTGAGGAGCAGGTGCAATGAGGCAGCTGCTGGGCGTCAGAAGCCCGGGCGAAATCCGGGTGCAAAGAAGTGAAGTTAGTGAAGAATTTAAGGCATGCTGGATAAACAACGGCAAGTAGCAGGTCCAGCTCATCCCCACGTCTGTCCCCTGCTCAGCTGAGTGCCGTCGCCGTGTACAGGCCTCTTTTGATAGAGAGGACTGTTCTTTTGGTTTGAAAGCTGTTTTTGTTTGTGGGCTTCTGTGCTGGAGCCGCCGTCCTCTCCATCAATGACCTCTTCTGCTGCGCGGTGCTCACAGAGAGCTCTTTGTTCCTGGCAGTGTCTCAGCTCAGAGGAACTCACTTGGATCTCGGAAAGGAAGCACGCATCAGTCTGCAGGACTGCGGTTGTTTGAGTACAGCTGAAGGGACGGAGTATAACATCAGAGGGAAACACTGGATTTAGCCAGCCATCGCACGAGGGTTTGGCGATCCGCACCGACGCTCTGTACCCAACCCAGCCCCGTGGAAATCCTCCTGGACACCGATGCAAGACGGCCTGTACTAAGAATGCATTTCCAGGTGAAAACCATCACCTTGCACCATCATACGAGCGTGTCCCAGTGCTTGGGCACTGGGAAGAGCAGTGTGCAGACGTGGTTCTCTGCTCGGTGCACGATGTGCAAGACCACCCTGAAGTCATTCCTCAGATTAACCTGCCCTTGCCTGTCCGTGCACAACGTCCATTCACCCTTCGCAGTCACAGCTATTCCAAAACCGTGTGATGACCTAAATCCCAGCCGTGTCCCCTCTCTTGCCAGGTGAATTCCTGGGGGCTGGTGGTGCTGCCCCGGCCCCTTTCCTCTCCTTTCAGTGAGTTCCACAAGCAGGAGCGCGATTTCACGACCGGCGCGTGGCGTGACACGAGGATTTCACTGCGTTGGCTCGGGGTGCTCCCCTCCTCCCAGCTCCGTGCGGTAACAAAGCGCCGGGTCCGGCATTCTCGGTCGTGTAATCCGCGCTGAATGCACGGCTGCGAGGCTGAAGGTCTCGGAGTGGAGATCGAACACCTTTCACAGCGTGCCTGCCGCGGGCCCTTTGTGAGGATAATTTCCCCGAGCGGTCTGCCATTGACATCTGAGAGTAGGATGTTTCCTGTCTGCTGACATGGAACAGGCTCCCCTCGCTCCCTCCTTTACACTTCCCTACACCTGCCTTTTTACTAAGTGTCCATTTACTCTCCCCGAACACTTCCTTCGCTTGGTGCCCTGCCCTCGGGGCCAAAGCCATTAACTGCCCAGGCCCCTCTGTGCTGAAACAACCACCCCGTTGTGCAGCGCGTTTTCTTAAGGGAAGCCCCCATGCCCCCCTCACCCCACCTCCCTGGCCTTTTGTGGCCTATTCAGTGACTCACTTGACCCCTCCAGGACCTTATCCCCTTGTGGTCAGCATGTGTGTGCCCAGCAGACCGCGAGACGAAGTCGCTGCTCTGTTGTCCTTGGGGGCAGTTGTTGGTGACATTTCACAGTCTCCTGACCTGGGCTGACACCATAAATATCGGTGTTTATGTCAAGGAGTGGGTGGGAGCTCACATCTACGGCCTGCACCAGTTGCTGCTCCGGGCACGATCGATGCAGGGGGCTTTGTGTGCGCCGTGGGGCAAGGAAGGCAGGGTCTCCAGCTCCTTGGGGACGGAAGCGTCTTGGTTTTAGAGGGAGCTTTTATAATGCCACCGTTTAAATCTGCTGCACGAGGCCCGTATTAAAAGGTTCGCCTTCCTGCAGGCCACAGGGCAGCCGTGCCATAGAGCTCAGCCTTCCCTCAGCCTCCTGAGTCCGATTCTGCTCCAGAACCTGCTGCCAAAACGCAGGGAGCCAGAGCTGCCCAGGCAGGCGCTGCTCAGGTTTGTCTGGGAGCACAGAGGTCTGCGGGGATCTCGGTTCCTGTAATGCCCAGTGGGTTTCGTCCCCCCGTCCGTCACCCTCGTAGCCCTGGGCTTTCACCAGTAGTCAAAGCAAGCCTCCCCGGTGGCTCGGGCTGCTGCCAGCCGCTTGTCCTCCAGCACAAGGGCAGCGGCAGCTTGTTGGAACAAGCCTCTCCCCGCAGAGAGCCCAGGAGCGGGCTTGCATGCAGAGCCCCTCGCTTCTGGCGCTGTGGATGCAGCGTTCCCAAGCCCTGCAGCAGATGGAGTCAAGGCGATGACGAAGGTGGCAGAGGCACAGCCTGCAGCCCTGGCACTGCTGTGCTCGGAGGCTGCTCTCACCCTGGCTGGACTGCTGCAGATCTGTTTAATTCTGGGGACATCCTTGCAGTCTTGTATTTTTAGTTACCCCCACGCGACAAGTACACAGCAGGGTTTGGGGTCCAAAGAATCCCTGCAAAGCTTTAGATTTGGGCAGCGAGCACCTGATACTACGTTCTTAAGCTAACGTGGGAGGAAGAATTCAGGTTTGAAGTACTCTAGCGATCCGAAACCTGCCCTGTGAAAGGTGAGGCTGTGAGGGGCAGAGCAGGGGAACTGAGCAGGAGGAGGCTTGTAGGAGCCTGAAGAGACTGGAGACGTTCACCAGAAACCGTTTGTCCCTGTACAACTCCTGACTGGTCTCTCCCTCATTAAATCAAGCCCGATCTGCTTGCCTTTGTTTTAAAGGCAGCCTGGCCCGGCGCCGTGCATCAAGCTCCTGTTTGCCGTTGGGAGATGGTGCAGCCGATGGCCGGGCTGTCAGCCCTGCTGTGAACAGGCATCGTGGTGTGCAAGGAGCTCACCTGAGTGCTGCAGGGCTGTGTTCTCGTCCAGCAGGCTGCAGGAGACCCTCCAAGGGTTTGGCGATGCCTCAGCTGCTGGCTCGGCGGTGTTCCATGGCTGGCACGTGTTCCTCTGGCTGTGTCCTGCTCATACCTCACGGCTTTCGCAGAACAGCACCTGCGCCCCTGCCTGGAGCATCTGCATCCCAAGACCTGGCATTAGCCAGGAGGGACGAAGCACCAGGAGGACGGTCGTGTTTCCCCATCGGGGGACCAGCGTGTTGTAGGATCACGGAGCCATGAAAGCCCTGGGGCATCCCTGGTGTCAGCCGGTGCGGCCCGCTGCTCGAAGCAGGGTCGCCTGGAGCAGGCCGCCCAGGTCTGCGCTGGGCTGGGTTCGGAGTATCTCAAAGAACGGCTGCTCAGAAACCTCCCGGCGGTGCAGGGAGGCTGAGTCCAGGTCGCAGAATCCCAGAACCGCCTAGGATGGAAGAGACCCCCGAGATCACCGGGTCCAGCCTCCGGCCCGACACCACCAAGTCCTTGAGACCAGGCCCGTCAGGCACGGCCTTCCTGACCGCACGGCAAGCGGCTGGGGAGCCGGGAAAGCTGCCGGGGAGCCAGGAAAGCTGCCGGGGAGCCGGGAAAGCTGCCGGGGAGCAGGGACAGGGGCTGCTGGCCTTCCTGACCCGCATGGGAAGCTGCCGGGGAGCGGGGACGGGCTGCTGGCCTCAGCCCCTGCTCCCTGCCCCTGCTGCTGTGGCTGCCGCCAGCCTCGTGCTCAGGTTGCTCTGTGCTGCCTTGTAAGGGGTGAGTGATCTGGTCAGCCCTGTGAGTGATCTGGGCAGCCCTGTGAGTGATCTGGTCAGCCCTGCCAGTGATCTGGTCAGCCCTGTGAGTGATCTGGGCAGCCCTGTGAGTGATCTGGGCAGCCCTGTGAGTGATCTGGGCAGCTCTGTGAGTGATCTTGTCAGCCCTGTGCGTGATCTGGTCAGCTCTGCCAGTGATCTGTCAGCTCTGTGTGTGATCTGTCAGGTCTGCCAGTGATCGGGTCAGCTCTGTGAGTGATCTGGTCAGCCCTGTGCGTGATCTGGTCAGCTCTACCAGTGATCTGACAGCTCTGTGCGTGATCTGTCAGCTCTGTGCGTGATCTGTCAGCTCTGCCAGTGATCTGGTCAGCCCTGTGCGTGATCTGGTCAGCTCTGCCAGTGATCTGTCAGCTCTGCCAGTGATCTGTCAGCTCTGCCAGTGATCTGTCAGCTCTGTGAGTGATCTGGACAGCCCTGCCCGTGATCTGGTCAGCCCTGTGAGTGATCTGGTCAGCCCTGTGCGTGATCTGGTCAGCTCTGCCAGTGATCTGTCAGCTCTGCCAGTGATCGGGTCAGCCCTGTGCATGATCTGGTCAGCTCTACCAGTGATCTGACAGCTCTGTGCGTGATCTGTCAGCTCTGCCAGTGATCTGTCAGCTCTGCCAGTGATCTGGGCAGCCCTGTGAGTGATCTGGTCAGCCCTGTGAGTGATCTGGTCAGCCCTGTGCGTGATCTGGTCAGCTCTGCCAGTGATCTGGGCAGCCCTGTGCGTGATCTGGTCAGCCCTGCGAGTGATCTGGTCAGCCCTGTGCGTGATCTGGTCAGCTCTGCCAGTGATCTGTCAGCTCTGCCAGTGATCTGTCAGCTCTGCCAGTGATCTGTCAGCTCTGTGAGTGATCTGGACAGCCCTGCCCGTGATCTGGTCAGCCCTGTGAGTGATCTGTCAGCTCTGCCAGTGATCTGGTCAGCCCTGCCCGTGATCTGTCAGCCCTGTGCGTGATCGGGTGCGATGCGCTGTGCGTGTTGGGAGCAGGCGGAGTGGCAGGTAAGGGCCGTGGCGAGCCGGCGCTGCCGGGGCTGCTCCTTTGCCGTCAGGAAGCGCTCTCGTGCTTGTGGCGGTGGCAGCGAGGTTCGGGTTGCAACCAGAGCCGGCTCTCTGGGGCTGGAGCTCTGCGGGACAGGCCTCAGCCTGCGGCTCTTCCCGGAGGGAGAGGCCCTGTTCCTGCAGCGAGGCCGAAGGACGCCACCGGGCAGCTGCGGCCTCGCCGTGTCCCCGCAGCCGGGGCATGGCAGCAAGGCACAGGGGGAACGCGGACCCCGGGGGGGGGTCGGCGCCCAGTTGACGGCGCGCGGTGGGGTCACCAGCATCAGCAGGAGAAAACCGGGGTAACTAGGCAAGGAAGCCAAGCCTTTAACTCGATCCCTGCCGGCTCTGCCTCTGCGACCTGGGATCAGGCGGGGCTGTGGAAGCACCGGTGGCACGGGTACGGCCGGGGGGAACAGCACAGGGCCAGGAGTTTGTTTGCTCCCCACGCTAGAAACGCACACCGTGTCCCCCCGCGGTGCTCTGGGAGGCCGTGTGCTCGTCCTGAAAGCCGGCGTCGCTGCAGCTCGGTGTGGGCAGAGGAAAAGCACGGGCTGCTCCAGCTCTGCCTCGGACCAGCCTGGGTTAAGCTGCTTGTCCTGGGAAGAACGAGGCGGTAACTCAGCCCCAGTGAGCAGAAGCGGCCCGGTTTGCACTCCTAACTCTGCCTCTGCTGTTCGGGACCCCACAGCGGCCTCGGTAACACTCGGGAGCATCCCTGCCCTGCACAGAGCCACGGGGACCCCTCAGAGCCCCCGTCCACGGCACCTGCGGAGTCCTCTGAGCTCCTGCGAGTTCCCCAGAGGACACCGAGCCCTCCCCGTCCCAGAGGTGGCAGCGGGGTGTCAGGATCGGTGATCTGGTGAGCCCCTTGCCCGGAGGTCCCCCGGGTTTCTGTCCTGGCCTTGCTGCAGGTCAGGCTCTCACAACAAAGGCGCCTGCCACAGCGCAGCCAGCCCAGGCCAGCCGTTGTGCAAGAGTGCCTGAAAGCCTCCTTCCCTCTCCGCGCTCATATTTACAAGGGAATGTGATAAATTCAGTATTGATCCCTTCTGTTGCACTGTAAATTTTGCAAAAGATGATTAAATAGCGCAATAGAGTCTGCGAGCACCGAGGCTCAATATGTTCTGGGCCGGCGTATCGACCCCCTCCATCCGACGGCAGCAAGTTCCACTCCCAGCCGCGCCAGACCAGTAATTAAAATCCGGTGAGACTGGGATTTAAAAACCAATCATCTCGCGGCGCTGAAGCTCCTAACATCCCACCGTGGCGGGAGCAATAAGGGTAGGAGTGCAAGCGCGTTTATGTCCGTGGCGGAGCGCTTAAGAGTAGTTTCCCCGTAGGGCAGGGGCGCAAATAGATCCCTCCCTGAGCCCCTGGGTGCAGCACTCTGCGGCGACACGCTGCTTGTCGTCAACTTGGCGGCTCTGCACGCGGCTGGGTGTCCGCAGGGGTGATGGCTCTTTGGTTTCCCTTCCCGTCCTGCTACCTCGCCAACAAGGGTAAGGAGGATTGTTCTCACAGCCAGGCACCAAGCAGGCAGAAGGTAACACAGATCAGAATCGGGGAGGATGGCGAGGAGCAGGTAGGCCAGCTGCTCTGCAAAGGGGTTGCCACGGACGGAGGTTCTGTGAGCCCCAGCTTCCAGTTGGCTGAGCCCTTCCATGCCCTGCTCCTTCCTGGGCACTGCTGGAGAAGGCTGTTTGAAAGCAGGCTGAATGTAAGTCCCTGGGCAAGTTGAGCACAGTTCGGAGATGGGATTTAGCAAACCTTCCTCAGGCCTGTTTCACCTCAGCTGTGTCAGACCTTCCGCTCAGAGGGCACGCTTGGCTCCCCGGCTTCGTCCTTGGCGTGGGGTCTGCGTCTGCAGCACCGCAGCACTGCGCCCACAGCACTGCTCGCGTCCCCTGCCAGGAGGGAGGGCTGGCATGCTGTGCCGTGCCATGCCGTGCCATGCTGTGCCATGCTGTGCCATGCTGTGCCATGCCGTGCTGTGCCATGCCGTGCCGTGCCGTGCTGTGCCATGCTGTGCCATGCCATGCTGTGCTATGCCGTGCCGTGCCATGCCATGCTGTTCCGTGCCATGCCACGCCGTGTTGTGCCATGCCGTGCTGTGC
>NC_048893.1:203786265-203823758 GCF_011077185.1 Oxyura jamaicensis
TGCCATGCCATGCTGTGCCATGCCGTGCTGTGCTGTGCCATGCCATGCCGTGCCATGCCATGCTGTGCCATGCCGTGCTGTGCCATGCCGTGCCATGCCAGGAGCAGCAGCAGCAGCAGAGCCCTTGCTCAAAGCAGCACTGCAGGAGGGTCCCCCAGTGCTGGGAGCGGCTCCCCCGTGCCATGCCCTGATTCTGGGACATCCCCGTGTGCACCCACAGGCCGTGGCACTGGGAAGGAGACCCCTGGCTTTGCTTTCTCAGCGTGCACAAGACCCGCTGCAGGCTGTGAGTGCTCTGCTTCAGGCTGTGTGTGTGTGGAGGGGGGATTGGGTACCCCGCCGCTTCAATGTTAAGCACAGGCACCGTGCAGTGCGATACCAGTAAGAAAGCAGATCCAAGACAACACTTTTATATTTAACACACATTAATTTATTTTCTCTTTCTGTTGCCACCTTCCCATTTGCCATGCATCTGTTTTATGCATTCAAAGAGAAATCCAGCCCCGTGCTGTTACTGCTGGGGGTCGGTGCTGGCCGGGTTGTACCTGTGCGCTGGGCACAGCTCTGCTGAGTTCCGCTGAGGTCCCTAAAAGCAGATTTCAGCTGCTCTGGCTGCCCCTGCTTCGGCAGGGCTTGGACCAAATGGCCTCCAGGTCGCTTCCAACGTCCACGGTGCCGTGATGTGGTCATCCTGCTGAATTGTGTGATTTTATAGCAGAGTCAAAGTCTCTGGGCAAGAGTCCACGGAGGCAGTAGCCTTTGTCACAGCTCTGAAGGAGACCAAGTAATTGTGGAGGGTCTGCTGTGAATTTCAAGCAGCGTTCTGCATTCCGTACGCTGACCGCTGCCGTGGCCTCGTGTGCTGCCTCATCTCACCCGCCAAGGACACCGAGCCACCCCCAGGATGTGTCCGCAGGGTGCCACGTGGGCAGAGGGTCGGGAGATGTGGGGCACTCCCAGCCCTTCCCAAGGCTCGCTGCTCTGCCACCTTTCCTCCTCGCTGTCTTCCACCCCGTCCCCCTCTGCTGGCCCGAGGCAGGGCGCCGCTTGCTTGTGCCAAAGGAGGCAGCGAGGGTGGGCGCACGCCGTGTCCGACCCGCGGGTGGGAACAGTGCTTAGGAGAAACCCCCTGGCAGCCATCCCCCGGACAGCCTCACCCACGGGGCTGCTCTCTGCCCTTCCAGCCGTGGGTGGTTTTCCTTCCCGGAGTTGATCCGACTGCCTTCTGGCCCCTGCTGCCCTGCAGCAGCCAGCCCTTCGGCAGGGAGGCCGGCGGCACCCCGCTCCGGGGGGACGAGGGGCCCAGAACCGAGCGCAGCCCTCGAGGCACAGGCGGGCACCGGGACCCTTCCCAGTTTGTTCTTTCTCCTTTCCGAAGCAATTCTCGCCTGGCCTCAGCAGTAAGTTGATGTTCCACAGAACCCGAGGCCTGGTTTCCTGCTGAAGGGCGGCTCCGTGCCTGTCGCTGCTTGTCTGCAATTGCGATCGATTGTTCCGTGGGGGCGTTGGCTTACGTCTGCTCCACGAGTTGGGTTTCACTTGCCAGCTCATCCCTGTCCGCCAACAAGCTCTGATCGGTTTTGGTGCTCGTCATCGTGTCGGGGTAGCCCTCCTTCCCGGCATTCACAGATGCTGACCCCGCAGCATCAGCACGACCCCCTGGGTGCCCCTGGACAGCCTCCTTTCCTCTCCTTCGCTCGTGTCCTTCGTTTTCACGCCGTTATTTATCTCCGGGCCGTCCTGTAGCAGCCTGCTGCTTGGGCGAGGAGCTCCGCGGCTCTCAGACACCGCTCGGGTCCCGCAGCCACCCACAGAGGGATCTGAGGCTGGGCGTGGGGCGACCACTTCTGCAAAGCAGCCTTTGAACATTTTTTCTCTGAGCCCTCGGGTTACAACTTGATCAGCTAGTGCAGCTCACGTTCTCTGGCTGCCGTCCAGTTTCTGGTACAGTTTAAAAGGTTTTGGGTTTTATTCCTGAAGCCAGGGCTTCTTTTCAGTCCTTCTTGTCCTCCGTTACTGCAGCTTCGCATTTAGCCTCCTCCAGCAAGTGCTCTGTTCTGTTGTCCTCCTCTTGCCAAAGGGTGATTTTTAAGATCATAACTTTTCCCTTTAACAGACTTTTTGACACATAGCATGGGTTTCTTCAGCCTTTAATGCCAACGTTTCTGAACGTTTTCGGCTGGCTTTCGTTTCTACCAAGGCTCTGTACTCCCTTGGAGCAAAACTGGGCAATGGATTCCTGGCAGGAGCTTGCTAAAGACGCAGTTCAGCATGAGAAACGTCCTGCTGCAGCGTGCTGCGTGTGAGCCGGGGCTTTGGAGAAAGCCTTCTGCTCCATCCAGGGCTGAGTGCAGACTGCCTGTCTCATGAGCTGTCCGGCTCTTTGCTCCAGGAGGCACCTCCTGCCCTCTGGTTCGCACCCATTTATCGATTTCTTCCTATTTTTGCCCTCGCAGTCTCTGCGGTTGTTCTTAGCGCCCCCCATCCTCCGGTCTCTCAGAGAAGCCCTGCTGCTGTCCCTCCCTGCCCAGCCAGGACGTTTCATCCCTGTACAAACTCTGTGTCACCAGCAGGAACAATCCACTGATTTATATATCCATCGGTCTGCAGCCTTTCCTCAGCACCTAACGTCACCGCTCCCCCAGGCTCCTCTAAAGCTTGCACAGCCTGGGTCGGGACCTGGCTGCTGTGTGTGGGAGCCGACACGCTCCTCGTCTTGCTCTGGTTCCCGAGGTCTGTGAGCGCTGTGCACCGCAGCGAGGACCTCTCCTCCTTGCTGTTTTTCACCTTCCCCCATCAGCACCTGACCCTCCTCAGGAACTTCAGCCTGTTTCTGGTGTAGAGGGGTCTCTCCTCGCCATGTCAACTCTCCGCTGAGGCACCATCCCCTCGTTTGGTGGTGGATGTGTTACAACTTATTAAAAATCCTGGTCCTGGTGGCGGCTGGGTAAAGCTGTGGGAACAAATCCTCAAGAGGATGAGCTGCCAGCGTGCTTGGTTAAGGCACGAGGCGTTTTTTTTCTCTAGTGCAGGCAGACGCAGAGTTCTGCAGGCTGGGAGAGGAATTACGGACCTGTGGGGATGCAGGCTCCGAGGAGACGTGAGTCCCAGCAGGGAGAGCAGAACGAGCCAGGCCAGAGGGCGAGAGAGGTCTTAGGCAGGCCAGGCAGGGCAAGAGCTAGCACGGGGTGCTGGACAAACGCACGTCGGAGAGGCTGGAGCGGCACCAGGAGCAACGAGGGGCAGCAGATGCCGACCCCAGGCGCTCCCGGCTGCGTCTTCCAGCGTTAACCGGCGCTCGTGGTGGTGGCACCGATCCTGCGGCACGCGTGGGGACCCTCTGCGAAATCTTTTTGCACCTCGCCGTTGGTGCGTGTGCTATCATCGCGTTACAAATGCTCCCATTTTTAATGAGGATCTTACGAGCCACTGATGAGCGATTCCAGCTGCTCGGCGCGGTGGATCCGCGGGCCTCAGCTAGGTTTGCAAAACCCTTCCGACAGCGAGACGCAAGCCTGGCCAGACCTGCTTCTCCTTGCAGTGCTGGTTGTGCCCCTGCCCATCCCGTCTCTATCCCAAATCTGCAGGCTGCCGCCCTCCGTAGCGATGGCCTGAACGCCACGAGGGTTTTTGCAGCCGTTTGTGTCCTTTAGTGGTGTCTTCAGCGTCACTCCTGTCCTGCACCACTCCGCCCCTGGTCCCTGTCGATTCTCCTCCCGTGCGCCCTTTGAAGATTTTGTTCTTGGCCTCCCCTCGGTGCGATTCGAGGCTGTTCGTGGGGCAGCGTGTGTTCTCGCTGGAATTCAAGCAGCTGGGGAGATTCGTTTGACCCGGCAGCAGGGGCTGAAGGTGGCCGCCTGCGAGCGGAGCAGTGCCCGGTAGCGTGTCCCTGCCAGGTACCCGACAGAAAACGGGTGCCAGGGACCAGGCTCTGGTGGCCACTTCCCCATTAACAGCGTATGCTAAAAGGCGCTTGTGAAATACGCCTCCTATTGATTTAAAAACAGGTTTGTGTTCCTGGAAAAAGGGGTGATCATGCTAATTCAATCACCGAAGACTCGGGAGGACAGGAGTCCTTTTATATTACTTTAACTAGCCGTGCGGAGCAATAACAATGTCATCCCTTGTCAAAGCTGACGGCTGATGACACTCTGTAAGCCCCAGCAGGTGACACGGGCGGCTTCCTCGGTGAATCCCGCGCTGTTCTGGTGCTTGAGCAGGGCCGTGGAGAGGTGGAGAGGCCCCAGGAGGAGTGGACTGGGTCCTGCAGGGGGGTGCTACGTGGGAGCGGGGTGCTCCCCGCGTCCTCCCCAGCGTGCCGCAGCACGGGGCGGGCGGGTGGGCTGCGACGGGGGCCGAGGAGGTGCCAGGCTGAGCCCGAGGAGATGTAAGAGGCAATCCCTGGGAATTCTCCATCCCTCCTGGGGCTCTCGCGCTGTGCCGAGGACGGGCGATGTGCCCCATCCCGTCCCAAAGCTCGTCCAGGAGCTTCGTGTCTCGAGCTTCCACCCACGAGGAGCTCGGCGATGGGGCCGAGCCTGGGTTTGGGATCAGGGAGCTTCGGTCCCGCGCAGGGCTTGGTCCGTGCTCAAACGTCCGTGAGGGCTCTGAGCTGCGGGGACGCTGAGCCGGGTGCGCTCCTCTGCGGGGTCTGGTGAGGACCTGGGAGAGGTGGAGGCACCCTGAGGAGCTAACAAGTGACACAGGGATGGCTGCAAGACCAGGCCCCGGCTGAGAACATTGATTAGGGGCTGGGGACAGGGGACAGCAAGCAAGGATGGAGGACAGGGGGCAAGGATGGAGGATGGGGAGCAAGGATGGAGGATGGGGGGCAAGGATGGAGGACAGGGGGCAAGGATGGAGGATGGGGGGCAAGCATGGAGGACAGAGGGCAAGGATGGAGGACGGGGGGCAAGGATGGAGGACAGGGGGCAAGGACTGAGGACAGGGGGCAAGGATGGAGGACGGGGGGCAAGGATGGAGGACAGGGGGCAAGGACTGAGGACAGGGCGCAAGGATGGAGGACAAGGAGCAAGGATAGAGGACAGGGCACAAGGATGGAGGATAAGAAGCAAGGACGGAGGACAAGGAGCAAGGACTGAGGACAGGGGGCAAGGATGGATGGCAAGGAGCAAGGATGGAGGACGGGGAGCAAGGATGGAAGAGAGGAAAAAGGAGCAAGGAGAGAGGAAAAGGAGCAAGGATGGAAGATAAGGAGCTAGGACAGAGGACAGGGAGCAAGGACAGCACCACGGTGGGGTCCCACGCTGCCTCCCCCCGGAGGATCCCACCCGAGGGTGCTGGGACCCCCGCTCCCCCTGGTGCCGACGCATTGAGGTACCCGCGCCCGCCGCGCCCCGCGCTCTATTGACAGTTACCCGGAATCCGAAGGAATTCAAGACAAATTGTTAAGAGGACGGAGTTAATAAAATTTGAAAAATTGAGGCCTGTCACTCCACTAAACTTTGTTCGATACGGCTGACAGCAACATATTTCCCCAATGAGTGACCTTACGCAGCTGCTCCAGCGAGGCGCCGCCGCGCGGGTGCTGGGCGAGAGCCGGCGCGCTATTTATCAAATATGATAAGCCGGGGCCTACTAATGTGAGCGGGGAGGTGCAGGAGGGCCGGGGGAGGAGGCGGCCGCCTCGCACAGCCCGAGGTGTCGCCCAGGTGTCGATCTCCAGCCCCAGACAGCTGGTGGGAGGTGACGGATGGCCTCCTATTAAGCCCGGCGAGGCCGGAGCCCGCTGGGCGCGCGCAGCGGGGCCGAGGCGCCCGGCCCGTGGGCGGCCGCGGGGGTGGGCGAGGGCAGCGGGGAGGGGGCGGCGAGGAGGGAGGTCAGGCCGGGGCGCTGATGAAGCGGTGGCCACTTCGGCGTGCTATTAGCAGGCAAAGTGACACCGTTATTTATGGCGGCGTAATATTTTATTGCTGCCGGTACTGGAGGTGGGAATCGACCAGTCGCGTGAGTCGGGTTCTATCAATTATTGCGGCAATTAGTCAAGTCGTCAAAGCCATTAACAGGGGGATTAGGCCAATATTGGAGAGCCATTATTGATAGGTCCAGGAGAAGGGAAGAGCCGAACGAACCTCGGCCTTCATTTGAGATGAAAGCGGGCCTCGCCACCAGGATGTCACCGCTTGGAGAGCCCCGGACGTGCCCCCCTGCGCGGCGGGGAGGGGACCGGGAGGGCTGGGGAGGGGGCGAGCTCTGCCTCTGTCAGGGACGACGGCGGGCCCCGGCCCCGTGCAATCTCACCTGTCTCCATCATCTTCTTGATTCGCAATGACAAGGCTCGCAACAGAAATTACTCCGTGTCGAATGTTTATGGAGCACATTTTTCATTCTGTAAGCAAATATAGATCCCCGATGCCGATGCTCGGGAACGGCTCGTCTCCCCGGCTGGCGGTAGCGCAGCCCTCTCTCCTCTTTCATATATTCTGACTGCTGCTCGCTTTTACAGAGCGCCCGGGGTGCTCGGCGCATCCCCACGCTCTAGGAGCAGAGGCTGCCGCCCGCGCCGCGTGTGCCCAGGTAGCCGCATCGCCCCGGGGCGCAGCGGGGCAGAAGGTGTTTGCCACGCTGCCTGCGGAGCCGGGAGCCCGCGGCAGCACCCGGGCAGCTTTTAGGCAGCTCCTGTCCCTCTCCCGTCCCTCCCTGCCGGGCGCAGGCGCGGGCAGCCCTCCCTGCCCTGCTGCCGGTCCCCATCACCCCCCTGGTTCTCAGGCTGCGCCCCAGCGCTGCCCAGCACCGCCACCGGCTCTCCTCAAGGCTGGGTGCCTTCTGCCGCTCCGGATCCGCCGGGATGCCGAGGTTATAGCTCAAGCACCCTGCCAGGGGTTCAGCCCAGCCTGCCCAGGACTGCCTCCGCGTGCTTGCTGCTGCTTCCCCCCGCACCAACTGGGACCAGTTGGGCTCTCTGTGTTCCCCTGCAGCCCGGCATGTCTGGGAAGGGGACGGGGAGCTCTGGGCAGGCTCGTTTCCATGACTCCCTGCAGCAGTTTGGTCTTTGGGGTTTGTTAACGGCGTTTCTTTGATTTATTCCTGAATAAGAGAACGATTTTTCCCCAGAAGCCACTTCTGTGGCTCACGGTGGCAGCTGCTCAGCAGACCACAGCCAGCTCCAGCTCCAGCCTGGAATAACAGCGGAGGGACGGCGTGTCCGACCAATGCCACCGGGGTCCCACATGGCTCCCCCAGGCTGTATTTTCCCCTGGCGCCCATGCGCTCTCGTCCCCGACAGCCGATTGTTAGGGGTGACAACCCCTTTTCTCGTTCCCCGCACAGCCGCGCGTGCAACCGCTGCTTGTACGCCGTCCCCCGCTGATCCCGGTTCCCTCCGGAGCAAAGGTGCCGAGGGGACTCGGACCCGCGCGGGGGGCACAGGATGCGCTTCGTGCTCCTTCTGCCCCAGGGCTCTGCTCCCCTGACCTTTCCCATTCCTTCCTGCCCTCAGGTGCCAACCCCCTGCAGAAGAACGAGATGGGACACACGCCGCTGGATTACGCCCGTGAGGGGGAGGTGATGAACCTTCTGAGAGCGTCAGAGACGAAGGTGAGCCCGAGATGCGGGTGGCTTTCTCGTTCTTCTTCCAGTGTAAGAACAGTTCTCAAGGGCCGGTGCCGGCCGTGGAGCGCTGCCTTGGCTCCCTTACACCTACACCCCCAAGATGCCGCGCTGTTCTGGAGGAAGCCTGTGTGAACTGATGAGATGATGCATGAAGGGGAAAGAAAGGACCTTCCGCCGTCCTTCGGAGCTGTAGCTGTGGCTGCGTGCCTTCTCTTCCATGCCGACAGGTCTCACTTGGCAGTGAGATACACGGGGACGAGCAATTCCGTCCTGCAAGCGCTTGGCGAGAACACAGTACGATGGGGATGCTCTTTTACTGCAGCTTCTGAAATTCTCAGCAGAGAATTTGAGCTTGCCACCAGATTGCTACAGCAGGAACCGAGTCCCGGTGAGGCCAGGCGTGCTTCTGCTTTCCCCTGACGTTGCCTGCCTCAGATTTTGCTCTGCAGGCCTGGAATTTGAACTTGCCTGTTGGAAACCTGAGGTTAAAAACTCGCCCGTGCATGGAAGATGAAGGGAATTTAAACTGTGGCGATGACCACGTGGAGCAGGCACCGTCACGTAAGTCTGCCAGGCAGTCACCTCTGCTGGACGGCCTGTGCTTGCCGAGGAACACCCGTGCCCGAGTCCCACCTCAAAGCCACGTTCCCCGACCAGAAATCCCGCGTCCGTAGCGCGGGGCACGGCGCTCCTTCCTCCGTGCTCCCCGTGCTGGATCAGAGCGGGGAAGGCGGCTGCAGAGCCGACGGCTTCTGGCGAGCTGTGCTTGCGGGGCAGCTCTCCAGGCAAGTTTTAAGGAAGGGAAGTTGAGAATAAAGTACTGGGGGTCGGTGCAGGAGCAGGGAGGAGGAATTATCTGCTGGGTAAAGACTCTCCGGGGTCCAGCACCGGCAAAGAGCCGCCCCAACCAGCCTGAAAAAGCTGCACTGGTTTTTATGCTTGACTAACAGACGGAGGGGAGAGAGGAAATATATCTGCAAAGATGCTCCCGACGAAGATGATTGTACTTGTATATAAAACAGAAGACAGTCAAGGCAGCCCGTGATGAATATTCAGCTGGGGGGGATGCGGTGCTCCCGGGGCTGCATCCACCCCAGGATCTGCGTTCCACCGAGAGTCTTTGAGAATTTATTGCTCGTTTTAATCACTGCTCGAGAATGAATTGGCAGAACTATTACTGGGCGGGCACATCCCATAGATTTTATTTACATATCCTTGTGACAGAATAACAAGGGGTTTTCATATGTATTTTTAATTTATTTTCGGTTTCCTTTATCCTGCTAAAAAAGCCCCGTGCGCGCCTGAGCACGCTGCTAGAGCACGCTTGCTGCCAGCGAGGGCTCTTGGGCTGGTTCGCGTTGCTGAGCGCTGCAGGTGAAGGCCAAGTACGCTGGCGTGGATATTACAGGGCTGAGAGGAAGGGAGAAGCCCTGAAGCTAACATCTTCTGAGGGCACCTGGCCTGAGAGCAGCCCCAGGACGACGGCTTGAGGACTGAGCTCAGTTCCTCGGGTTCTTCCTTTGCCCGTTCAGTTGTTGCTCCCCAGCACACCCGGCTGAGTGTCAGGGGCTGAAATTTATGCTTAGGGACTTCTCAGGCTTTCCTCAAAGATGATTTCCTCAAAATTTCCCTTCCCTTCGGTGCCGCGGCTAAAACTCAGCTCTGGAAGGCATCAGGCACGTTCGCTTTTCAGCCGCCAAGACTCGGCACCACGCTCCCACCCTGCCCCTCTGCTTCGGGTCTTACACTCCAACGAGCGCAGTCCCAGCCTGACCACCCTGCGGGGTTTTTCCTCTCTCTGCCAGTGGCTGCTGAAGGGTTTCTAAGGAGGCGATGAGCCCGGACGAGCACGTCGGTGCCCTTTCCCCGAGCTCCCTTCGGGCAGGCAGCGGCGTGAGGACTCCCTGAGCTGGACCTCATGTCCGCTTCATCGCATCGCCTCTGGGGGAGCTTTGGAAGCACACCCGGTCGTGGTGTGCTGCTTGTCCTGCCCAAAGGCTGGAACCCGGGCATCGCTTTCTCCACGACCCCGACTTGGTTTGCAGACCCAGAAGTTTATCGTCCTGGCTTCCTTTAATCTTACAACCTCCTCCCGTGAGGTGAAGGATGCCGTGCCCCCCCCAGCTGTAGGTTTTCTGCGAAGGTTCCTGCACTCAGCGTTGCCCACCGCCGCGAGGCTCCTGCTGGCACGGGGACGCTGGAGCCGTGGTGGCACGGGGCAACGGCAGGTTTCTCCAGAACTCATCCCGAGCAGAAAAATGTGGTGGGAAAGCTCGGAAAAAGCACTGTGACCGTGCAGCCTTTGCTCACGAAGGGGGCTTTCTTCCTACCCAGGGATGTTTCTGACGCTGGTCTTGCTCCTTGCAAGGCAGCGTGGCAGCAGAGGCGCGTCCCGTCCTGCCCGTCCCGGCTCTCCGTAAGCCCATGCGAGTCACTCAGCACCCTGGCGGCAGGGATCACCTTCTCTGCACTTTAAAAAAAAAAGGAAAGGAAGAAGAGGAGGGAGGAAGAAAAGATTTGCCAAGGTGCACAGAAAGACACGGAGCCGTGCCCGGAGCCCCGCGATGTCGGTGAGGCCAGGGGCGCTCAGCGCTGGCACGCTGGGGTCTGGCCCACCCGTGCTGCTCCGCAGGGATCCGCAGGGACGTCACTGTCCCGTGTGAGCCATCCCCGTCGCTCAGTGCAGCTCCTCCCAGAGTGATTTCCCTGGCCATGGACCAGAGGCCACCTCTGGCCGTGATCAGAAGGGTACAGCAGGAAGCTCTGCAGCGTTTCCTAACGAGGCAAAGGGGCTGTGGGATTTGTCCTCTTTGCTCTAGAAAGTCACCGCACTCCAAGACCTGCCCCCACTCCGGGCATCTGAGTCCCTGTGAACGTGAGATGTGCTCGTGTCTGGTGTCTGTGACCTGCTGCTGGGAGGGGGCTTTGAACATCCGAATCACGGCTCCGACGTGGTCAGGACCCAGGAGAACAAGGGCTTGCCCCCCTCACCCCCTCCGTGTCTTTGCGGTCTGAGAAGCGAAGGCGCCGCACGCGTTGTGCGTTCTGCACCCAGCCCGGCTGGAAGCAACGCTGACGGCGCTGGCTGTAAAAGGCTCCGCTCTCTGCTGAGCTGGAGGTGGAAGGGGGCAAACACCCCGAGGAAAGCTCCCTGCAGTGCCTGTCTGCGAAGCAGGGGGCCCGGGGTGCAGCACAGGGCGCAGCCGCGCTCCTCGCCCCGCTCTGGGCTGTTAGACTCCTTGTACCGGAGGTGCTGGCAGGTAGGAAACAGGTGGAGCACTTCGGGCTCTATTTTTCCAAAGTAAACAAGTCCCTGACGGGTTAACAGCTCACGAGGAAATCCGAGACAGGATCTCAGTTCCCTTCGGATCCTGGCCCAGGAGCAGTGCAGCCTGGTTTTCCCACCAGCTGCAAGGTTTCCAGCTGCTGCCCTCGAAGCTCGCCCCGTTCTCTCCGTTCCCCTGCCTGCAGCCCCCTGCCTGCAGCCCCCTGCCTGCAGCCCCCTGCCTGCAGCCCCCTGCCTGCAGCCCCCTGCTGCTCAGCAATTCCCTCTTGCTGCCTCTCGGGGCTGGTGCTGCCAGCCTCCTACCAACCCCGAGCTGCATCCCAGTGACCTGGAGCAGCGGTCTGCCCGTCTGTCTGCCCGTCTGTCTGTCTGTCTGCCCGTCTGTCTGCCCGTCTGTCTGTCTGTCTGCCCGTCTGTCTGTCTGTCTGCCCGTCTGTCTGTCTGTCTGTCTGTCCATCTGTCTGTCTGTCCATCGGGCACACGACCACACGGCGCTTCGCAGTCGCGCGCGTTGCCACTTGTTCCCCGCGTTGCTCAGGGAAGTGCCGGGTGCCAACGTCTCCTTCCCCCTCGCAGTTCCAGGAGGAGCAGCGCCGGAGGGAGGTCGAGGAACGCCGGAGGTTTCCGCTGGAGCAGCGGCTGAAGGAGCACATCATCGGTCAGGAGAGCGCCATAGCCACGGTGGGAGCAGGTAGGAGCGCTCGCTGCCCGCCCCGCTGGCCTGCAGCTTCGGGTTCTCCTCGAGCCGTGATCCGAGCTGAGGCCAGCGAGAGCCTGCAGGCATTTCCTGGCCGAGAAGGAGCTTGTCTTCATCTCGGGGGGGCTGCTTCAGGTGCCGAGGCAGGGCTGCTGGAGGCTCTCAGGCACGGAGTTAGAGCCCTTGGGTTCAGGATGGTTTCTCCCCATGCTAAGCCCAAGGGTTACAGCTGGCCTCCAGGGCTTGCGCCGCTCACCGTTAGCATGTTCTCAGCTGCTGGCTGAAATACGGTGCCTGAGCACGATGACACTTGAACATCTTTTTCCCAGGACCATTTGTCTTAAGAATATTATTCATTAATAATTCACGGGCAGTTCCGCACAGCTTGCTGCGCATAAACACCTCTCACAGACTGCTTGGGGAACCTCACTCCACACAAAACACAAGCACGTAGCTCGGCCACGCTTTCCTGGCCATCAGATCCAAGGCCATTTTAGCCCCGTGTCCTGCCAGCAGAGCGCAGAGACCGTCAGCCAGCCAGCCAGAGGGGTACTGCCCCGCTCTGCCCCATCCCCGTCCAACGCTGTGCACCCCAGGAGTTCCCTGACCCAGAAGCTCCCTCTGTGCGCAGCAGCAGATATCAGGAAGACATTTCTTCCCGAGTTTGTCCAAGCTGCCCTTGGATGCCTCCCTCGGCAGGCAGTCCCATAGCTGGCGAAGGAATAACGCGTCTGTATTTGCTTTAAATCTGCCTCCTGGTAGCTTCACCTGGTGCCCCCTGGCTCTGGTGTCGAGGGAAGCTTTCGCTGCTGAGGAGACCGACCGTAGCTCAGCTGCAGAGGCTGCTGCCCTTGGCACAAAGCTCTTCTTTCCTCACCACACGCCCATTTTGTTGGGAGCTCAGAGTCTGGCTCCACCTCGGTCGGTGGGAGTTAAGGTCCAGGCATCCCTGGGGGCACGTCACCGTCCCCTGCCGGGGCGGGGGGACAGCGGGTCGGCACGGCGGGCACATCACCAGCCTGCGCTTTACAGCCCTCTGCCTGCATCTCCCTGCTGCTGTTGCTTTCTGCCTGGAGAGCTGCTCGGGCTGGCTGTGGGCTGGAGGAACACTCGGTGACCCACGTCTCTGACACCTGGCCTGGAGCGAGCTCAATCGCCCGGTGTTTCCTTCTCTGCCACCCCTGGGCCACGTTCCCAAGCGAGGGTGCTGGTGCTTTATTCTTGAGGTGTTGTTCCTGCACTTCAAGGAGCCGAGTTTCCCCTGGTACAAATTAAATAACCACGGGGAGTAAACGAGGAGCCCGGCCTCTTGTGGCTGTGCTGCAAGCATACGGCGCGCAGCCGGGTTCGGGGGCACCCGCGGTGTTTTCCAGCAGCCCAGCCGGGGGAAAAACCGGAGCAGCTTTAAGGCAAACGGGCCCGAGCAGCAACCTTGGGCGCGGCCAGTTGCTCTGAGCTTAACTTCGTTACGCTAATCAATGAAGCACGTTGAGACCAAAGGGTGCTGGGCATCTGTAGAGCAGAGGGGGATGCGTTCCGCCTGCGTCGCTTCGCCGAGTGAGCGCCGTTCTCTCTCTCCCCAACCCCTGCGTGGGCTGCGGGGTGTTTTTCCTTGTGGTCCCCCGTGGGTGCAGCCTCTCACCTCTCCGCAGCACCACGAGGACATCGGGCCGGGTTACCATCCATGGGCTGGGCTGGCCGCACGTTGCCGGTCGCGGGCCGGAGAGCCCCTGGGCGCCGTTACCAATTCCTCGAGAGTCCCAGTCCAGGGCCCGAACAGCGGACGGCGAGCTAAGAGGGCCCGAGGCCGGGGCAGCAGCGCGAGCGCCGTGCTGAAACACAAAAACCACCCCAGCCTCGTTAACAAAGACGAGTCCTGTGTGATCTCGGAGCCCTCGGCAGAGCCAGCTCCCCTGCAAACACAGCAGCCACCCTGCGCTGGGAGAGCGGCTGCGCCTGGGGGCAGCAGGACGGGCTAATTGGGAAGCTTTGATTAATGGGTAGTGCCTGCTTCTGACACAGGTGGTGTTTCTGCGCATTAAAGCGGCTGCCTTTATGGAGGTTTCTGTTATTGAATTACAGGGAATGCGCTTGATACCCCCGCAGCCTCAGGATATCAGACCAAAAGGTAGCGGGAGAGTCTCTGTCCCCTCCTCCCCCCTTCCCTTCTGCCCCAGTCTGGCTGTTTTCCTTCAGGAAGGGTGAATTCAGAGACATCACTTTTTCTTTTGAGCACTTCCCATCTATCCGTGTCATTTTTTTTCTTCCCAGCTGTTTTTTGCTGCCGCTCTGTGGACTCCACGTGCCTCCCGTTGGCGCCCGCTGACACGGGTTGTTGGCCGGGCAACTTGCTGCGCGCCACGTCCCCGGCCTGGCCAAGCCCAGCTGATAGGTTTAATTTATACCCGCTGCCTTAATTGAATCATCCGATTTAATCCGCCGCTCGGTGCGTGATCCAAGCAGTCTCCAGAGAGGCTCGGCCACAAACACGAAGGGAGCTCGGGGTCCGCTCCATGGCACAGATGTATCGGAGCCCTGCAGCTCTTTGCTGCTGCCCCACGTAGGACAGACGCCGAGGACAGGGGGTGATATTAACCGATGAGAACAGGGCGTCTCGAGGGTGCTCTGACCAGGCAGCGTGGCTGGGGCTGCGAGGTGCTCCCCGCGGCATCCAGGTGAAGTCAGGAAAAAACCACGGGCAGGTCGTTGCTGCCATCCCGGGGACCGACGGAGCCTGGGTCTTACAACTGCTCCATGCAAATGGGCAGCGAAACAGCTTACGGTGGTGTTTCCAGGGCACTCTCATCAGTTCTTGTGCTCCCAGTCTGCTCAGTTCTTTGCTGGTTCGCTCGGGCATGCGCAGGCACGGGGTGGGACTGCGTGCGGCCTGGGGATCCCGCAGAAAGCCTCTCCTGGTGTTAGAAGCCCGGGCAGAGCCTGCTTCAAGTCCCTGTGTGTTGGTTTTGTGCTCTCACAGCCTAACCCCCGTGACGGGGGAAGAGTGGCTGTCTTACAGCGTTTGCCAGGCAGCGGGCCGTTGGAGGGGGGGTTGCAGAACGCCCCTTCCAGCCCTGATTTTCCCTGAATTTCTTTGGGGTTGAAGCAGTTTGCGTCGGGACTCTCCCTGAAGTCGAGAAGGAGGGAGGAAGGAGAAAAGTTCATAGAGACGTCTGCACGTACAGACTGGGCGATGAGACGCTGGAGAGCAGCCTAGAAGAGAGGGATCTGGGGGTCGTGGTAGACAGCAAGTTGAATATGAGCCAGCAGTGTGCCCTGGCAGCCAGGAGGGCCAACCGTGTCCTGGGGTGCATCAAGCATGGCATCGCTAGTAGGTCAAGGGAGGTGATTGTCCCGCTCTACTCTGCGCTGGTGTGGCCTCACCTCGAGTACTGTGTGCAGTTCTGGGCACCACAGTATAAAAAGGACATGAAACTGTTGGAGAGTGTCCAGAGGAGGGCTACGAAGATGGTGATAGGCCTGGAGGGGAAGACGTACGAAGAACGGCTGAGGTCACTGGGCCTGTTCAGCCTGGAGAAGAGGAGGCTGAGAGGAGACCTCATCACAGTCTACAACTTCCTCGTAAGGGGGTGTCGAGAGGCAGGAGACCTTTTCTCCATTAACACCAGTGACAGGACCCGCGGGAACGGGGTTAAGCTGAGGCAGGGGAAATTTAGGCTTGACATCAGGAGGGGGTTCTTCACAGAGGGGGTGGTTGCACACTGGAACAGGCTCCCCAGGGAAGTTGTCACTGCACCGAGCCTGTCTGAATTTAAGAAGAGATTGGACTGTGCACTTAGTCACATGGTCTGAACTTTTGGGTAGACCTGTGCGGTGTCAAGAGTTGGACTTGATGATCCTTAAGGGTCCCTTCCAACTCAGGATATTCTATGATTCTCTGATTCTATGAGATGATAAACAAGCGCGGTGCGGAAAATCTGCTTTTAAATTAGAAGATGCCAGCCGCTGAGGACGTGGAGCCGTGGCGGTGTTGAAGCCAGCAGGAGTGTCAGAGCTGGAGGAAGATGGGTGCACAAGAACAGCGCCCTGCCCGGATCCGGAGGAACCAGCTGTAATTCAGACAAGGTGTGCTCCTGTACAAGGCCCTCCTTGCCGCGTGCACAAGCACCTGGTACACCGAGGCGAGCGGTCCTACGCCTCCTCCTCCTCCTCCTCCTCCTCCTCCTCCTCCCTGTGGGGGCACGGCCGGGGGACGCGGGGTCCTGGCGGAGGAGAGGGGTCCCGCGGTGGGTACGGACCCGGAGGCATCGCCCCCGTGGCACCCCAAGCCCGGGCGGTCCGCGAAGCCCCACCGAATGAATTGATTTGATAAATGGACATTTATTACACTCACAAATTGGCTGAAACCAATTTCGGTCACATCAACCCCTGATAACTGCGAGGGTATTGATTTGTGTAAAGTAATACAGTGAATTTATCAGTTCAATAGCAAGCTGAAGGGCCTCTCGGAGACACAGCGCGACGGTTCCGCCGTTACAGATGTCCGAAATAAAGTGAAAGCACTGCGGCGACGCTGGAAATGGCTCCAGAGAAGAAGGCCCAGGCGTCATCGTCAGCCTCTTCGCCCGGACACTGGGGCTGGATTTCCTAATGAGATTTCAGTGAAGCAGCGCGACCGACCTCTTTCTTTTTCTTTCTTTATTTCTGCCCGTCCCCGGGGCTGCTGGAGGAAGGGGGCAGCTCGCCAGCCGGCACACCGCAGCCTCCTGCAGGGCCGCCGCGAGCAGCCTGGGCTGCTGGTACCAGCCCCAGGGCAAGGAGCATTCCTGGAGGCTTCCTCCGCTCTGCCCGAGGTCTTCATCCCTCAGACTGGCACCGATGCCCCTAAAATACCATCGCTGTGCCTCTTGCTGAAGCCAGAACGCGCAGTGGCCAACCTCAGGGCTTGGAGCCGTGGCTGCAGCCGTGGCTGCGAGGCCGGGGGCCGCAGCGTTCCCCCTCTGTGGTCAGCCAAAATCTTTCAGCTTTTCCCTGCCTGAGGCTAGGCTGCGCGCTACAACATGTCGCTTTCAGGCTGCTTACAGAAGGGGTTTTACACCTCCTCGCTCCCTTGATCTAACCAGCCCCCAGCAGACAGCTCAGCACCGTCCAGCCGAGCCCCCGCACTGAATCACGAGCGCTCTCTTTATGGGAGGTTTTTATGGCGTGGTTTATGTCGCCGGAGCTGCTGGGGGTGAGCCAAGCATTCAGCCATAAAGCGCGGTGTCCTGCTGCAGAGGCGGCTGCGAACAGACAGCGCTTAACCCCGCCGCCTTTGGGCCGCTGAGCGTGCTGACCCCGCAAGTGGTCAGTCCGTGCCCTGAAGCAGAAGTTTATTGCCTTTATTATCTTAGCTGAAATAGCCGCAGAAATTGGCGGCGGTCACGTTATTCCCCATCAATTTTTAAAAAAATAAATAAATGCCTACCCCTGGTATTTGACCTCCCGTTTGCTGTGATAAAGGACAGGGAGGGAGCACGTGCACCGGGCCGGGGAGGGAGCAGGAGCGCGGAGCTGGGACGGATGTGCCCAGACCTCGTCTGCCCCTGGGACTCACTGCAGCTGCCTGCCAGCCCTCTCCTTCGGGCATCGTCTCTGCTTTTCCCCTTCCCCTGCTCGTGCCCGGTGCAGGGGACGTCCCCGCCGTGCGCTCCTGCGCCCGGGGCAGGTGAGCCGCGTCCGGACGGAGCCCAGCCCTGCAGCCTGGCCCTGCGCCCGAGCTCATTAAGCCTTGACGGGAGTCAGGACTTCTTAGCCTGGCTGAAGCCCTGGATAATGCACCCAGATCGCGTCCGGGCGTAATCTGGCGAGTCCACGAGGCACTGGGCTGGGGTTCCCACCGTCCGAGCACGTTCTGCTGGGTGGATGTGCCCCTGGGGCCGCTCGCCCTGGCCCCCCGCACGGAGCTGGGGCTGAGCTCGAAGGGGGCTGAGCCACGGCGCCCGGTGGGTGCCCTCCGTGCCCCGCAGCTCGTGAGGGATCCAGGCACGCTCCTGTGCACTGCTCCGGCGGGTAATCGCCTTCATTATTAAAACACATTCCGTGCTCTTCCTCGTTGGGATTCATCTAGCTCCAGCCCCTGGAGCGCGCTAATTTTGTCTGCTAGATGAGAGGCGCGGGTGCTTTCTTGTGGAGATGCTTAATGGCTGTGGTCAGGGCAATCCTCAAACCTCTCGCTGCTAACCTCGGGAGATTGATTTTTCCTTGGTGTTTTCGGGCTCACTCGAGGCTCTGTGCTTCCTCTCCTAATCCTCGCCAGGTCCGTCGGCCTTCAGCCCGCCTGGGTCTGCTGCCCACGCTGCTCAGACGTGGGCACAGCGCAGCTTCCAGCCGCAGCACCGCGCCAGCAGCTTCGTGCCTGCTCCTCGGAGCGCCTGTGAGATCCGCACCGCACTGCGGCTGCTAGCTGCCGTCCTGGGGGCTGGAGCCGATGATCTCTCGAGCTCCCTCCCAACCCTACAGTTCTGTGATCTTCCCAGCGGGTTTGTGCCTGGCAGGGGCAGCTCTCCCCTGCCGTAGCCCGAGATGTCCGGCTCCTTTTTACCCACCAGCTGACAACAGCTGGCAAATACTTCCCATCGCTCACTGTTCCTGTTTGCCCTTGGCATGCCTTTTGTTGAGAATCTTACTTTCCCTTCCCCGATCAAGCAGAGGCTCATCGTGGGCTTCCTTTCTCTCTTCCTCAGGTTGAGTTTCAGCATTCCCCACTTACCTGGGCGCGCTCCTCCAGCTCCGGAGGGACAAAAATCCGCAGCGTCCCCAGCCCAGCGCGCTGCTCTGCGTGGCCTCTTCTGTAGCTTCTCATGTAGCTCCTTGACAGCAGGTCGCTCGGGGGCAGAGCAAGCCCCGATGCTTGGCTCCTTTCCCATATGGTCCGGGACGCGGGTCTGGTCCTGGGGCAGGGTCACGGCGCTGGGCAAGGGGACAAGCGGGCTGCTGACCCCGTTGGCGCGCGGTTGGGTCTCGTGGGGACAGCCGTGTCCCGGGGCGGCCCCTGCCACCCCCGTCCTTGCTGGAGCCTGTGCAAGATGGGATGGGAGCCAGGCCCCGGGATGCTTTCCTCGCTCCTGGAGAGCCTGAGCAGGCACATGGAGGTGAGACCACGGTTCTGCCCTCGAGACAGAACCGCAGAGGCACAGGAAGCCCCCAGAGCTCAAACCCAGCGCCTGGACAGCGGGAGGTGACAGCAGGGGGACATCGGCTTCCCTGAGCCACCTCTTGCTCCGCACACCGCTCCTGGCCACAGCGCTGCGCCAAGCCGGGACCCGCAGCTCCCAGCCCATCTCCCGGCACCAGCAGCCACCAGTAACAAGCCCCAGTCCAGCCCTGGGCTGGTGCTGGTGTTCAGGTGCTAGGGGCTGCTCGCCTGGCCAGCGGGCCGGGCAGCAATGGTCTCGGGCTGAGCTCGGGCGGGCGTTGCAGGGCAGATGCAGCCTGCCAGCAGCGACTCTTTGTCCCTCTGGGCTCCGCCTGCTGTTCCTGATCTTGCTCAGGTCTAGGGCAGTAATCCTGCTGACCGGGGGAACCAGGAAAGCCCAGCAGAACAACCGGGAGACCCCGAGGCTGAGGCTGTCCGTGGGACGGGCGGGAGGTGCCGCGCGCTCTGCAAGCCGGGTCGCTGTGCGTCCCGGAGGGGAGCGGTGTCAGTATCCTGGGAGGCAAACGGGTGTTTTGGCTTCCAACCTTCCCTTGCTTTCTGTAAAATTTTCCATGGGCACCTTATCCAGGATGCCCTTCGAAGCTGCTCTCCCGACACGCACCGAGACAACCGGCGGCTCTCCCTCGCCAGCCCCCCCAGCCACAGCTCGCCTCCATTCAGAGCTCCGGCGACCTTCGGTTCAGCACCGCTCATTTTTTTATCTGCGTGCGAGAAATGCAAAAAAAAAAACTTCTCCAAAGCCGCCTTTTCGCAGAAAGGGCGCACTTGTGAGCTGGAAACACGGCGTGCCGCCCGCACCCTCCCCTGCAAGCCCTCGCCGTCGCTCCCCGTCCCCCCTCCTCGCCGTCTCCCTGGCAACCCTGAGTGCACATCCTGGAAAACTTTATCCGAAATCTGCTCTGGGCAGCCTTCCAAATCCATGCTAACCTGATTAGGTGTCTCTGGGGCCTTTGCTGGCTAATCAGATTAGGTAGCACTAATGGCAGCGAGGACTTTGAGTGGGTAGAGAGCAGTAAAACACGGTGTATACTTAGTGATAATTATACTGGCTTTTGTGGCATTGATTTATGTGCCTGCCCCCCCCCCCACTTCTGTTTTTGTTGTGTTTAAATGCAGCCGTTCGGAGGAAGGAAAATGGCTGGTACGACGAGGAGCACCCGCTGGTCTTCCTTTTCTTGGGGTCGTCCGGAATAGGTAACGCGTGGGGTGCCCCTGAGCAGGGAGCATGGAGGGGAGGCTGGGCTGCGCTGGGGCACACGGGGACACACGGGGACACATGAGGACACATGAGGACACACGGGGACACATGAGGACACATGGGGACACGTGCACACACATGGACACGTGCACACATGGACACACATGGACACATGAGGACACACGTGGGCACATGGGCACACACATGGACACGTGCACACACGGACACACGTGCACACACACGGACACACGTGCACACACATGGACACATGTGCACACACACGGACACGTGAGGACACACATGGACACATGCACACACATGGACACATGCACACACATGGACACGTGCACACAGACACACGTGCACACACATGGACACATGAGGACACACACAGACACGTGCACACGCACGGACACGTGAGGACACACATGGACATGTGCACACACATGGACACGTGAGGACACACATGGACACAGGTGCACACACGGACACGTGCACACACATGGACACGTGCACACACATGGACACGTGCACACACAGACACGTGAGGACACACACGGACACCTGCACACACACGGACACCACCCATGGGGACACTCCGTGCTGGCCTGGCGCGGAGCCGTCCCAGGGGCCGTCAGCCTCCAAAGGCTGGAGAAGGAGCGGCTTTTTACCGCAGCAGGAGTTGAAGAGCCCTGTGCTGCTAACGCCTGCACGGCTGGGGCAATAGCAGGGATCTGCTGCCTGCAGACCCAAGCTCTGCCCGTCCTGCTCGTGCAGGCAGGGCTTGCTCGGCAGGGACGCCGCTGTAGTGACCCCGATGATATTTTTCCACAAGCACAACGAAACGCGACAGGACGGCTGCTCAGTTCGGGAAACGGGCAAAACGAATTTTACTTGGGAAAAAAAAAAAAAGAAAAAAAAAAAAAAGGCAGATTTAAAGCAACCGAACCGTGACATTTGAAACGACGCCGGCGCTTCTGCACCCGGCTGGCTCGGGGCTGCAGGGAAGATGCTGGGGCTGGAGGGGTTAAGGACGCACCTCACAGCACCAGCAGGCCGAGTGTCACCTCCAGACGAGTTGCTACACGGGGTATAAAAGCAGTAGGAAATGTTTCTGAGCCCTCATTGCGCCGCTCGTGGCAGGTCGGAAGGCTCAGCGATACAAGCTGCCAGCTCTGCCACCCTCACGGATTTCCGCGAGGGTTTTTTTTTTTTTTGCTTCTTTTGCTGCCGTAAAAACGAAGCTTGAAATGAGAAGGCAGAGCAGCTGGGAGCTGGGTTGTATCAAGGGGGGGGTTTGCCCGGGCCTGGCTGTGATGGCAGCGTGAAAAGCCAACTGCCCGCAGACTGAAACCCCTGGTGTGTCGCACTCGGTAGGTTCCCGCAGCGGTTAAGCACTCCGAAGATCCTTTCACATAGGTACCTACAGGGTATGTTTGTGCACACCCCCCACGTGCTCGCACATCAGGCTCGAGCACACAGCAACAAACGAAGCCGCCGAAGCCTGAGCCGAAACAAGACGAAGAATCCTGGCAGCCGTGCTCCCTGTCAGGACGGGGATGGATTTCCATTTTCGCAGCCCGTTTGATCTGATTAAGTGATCCCGGAGATCCGAGCTTTATCCTCAGCAGAACACAGAACGCAGCTGTCCCCCGGGCTGCTCAGGGTGCTGCGTGGCCACAGCACCGCGGGTGCGGGCGTTCTGCCTGCAGCCTCAGCCCTCCAGCTACGCAGGATTGCCCCTTTATTTTTTTATCTAGTTTGGTTTTTGAGATACGATCTTTTTATTTAGTTGCTCAGGGCGTATACGTCTGCTCTCTGCCCTGGCGTGCCCGAGCGTTTATTTTTCAGCGTACAGCCAAACACGAAGCGCACGCAGCGCAGGCAGGGCGGGGGCTGCAGACACGCCGAGAGCTGCGGACGTTAACTCGGAGCTTCCCCCCCGCCTGCTAAATGCTGCTCCTCTCCCTGGCTGCTTTCAGGTTACCCTGAAATGCTTTATCTGGGGAGGGAAAGCCACTGCGCGTGATGCTTGGAACAGGGGACAGGTAGCGAAAATCTGCTCTGACCGCACCTTTTTGCAGAAAGCAAGTCAGCTCTCTGCCCATCTCCCAAAAACCAAGCAGCCAGCACTGAGCTCAGCACCAGCGTTCCTCCTCTGGCTGCTCGGGGTGCTGCCCACGCCGCCGGCTGGGCTCGCAGCGCTGCTCCCCGTGCAGGGAGGAGCACGGAGCGCGTCTGCCCTGCCCTCGGCTCACTCCTTAAGCAGCGGCTGTGCTGTGTCACTGCCCTGCCACCAGTCCCCTGGTGTGCACGGGGCCGAGCACAACAGGTCCTGGTGCAGGATCCCCATTCCCCTGGGGCTCTGTCACCGTGCTCCTAAGCCGGGGCCGTGCCCTCCCTGGGGGATTTGGCAGGGACACCCTCTTCCCCTGAATGCATTTGCAGGAAAAGCAACGTCTATCGGTCGCTGCGGGCGGCAGCCCTGCGGGCAGCACGGCTTGCAGAGGGCCGGACCAGCAGCACGGCCTTCCTGACTGCTAACACGAGGCTTTTCTTTCTGTTTGGAACAGGAAAGACAGAGCTGGCCAAACAGACAGCCAAGTACATACATAAGGATGTCAAAAAGGTAAATCCCCTTCGCCGTGTTGCGTGCGGTTCATGGTGGGGCGCGCTGGGTCCCTGCTAGGGTCGCTCTCTGCAGCCCAGGGCGAGGTCTGTGCGTGTGGGCATCAGAGTTCAAGGTCACAGCCCGTGTCCCTGTCCGTGCCAATGCTATCTGGGATCATAAATGTCAAAATCAGTTCAACAACACCGCGTGTTCCCTCTTGGAGCTGCGCGGGGCGTTGACACCCCGCGTGGTGAACTCGCTTTCTGCCCGTGTTGCTAACAGCACCGCAAGTCATTAGCAGGATGATTTAACAGTCCAACCCGCGCGTCCCCGCGTGCCCCGTCTGTAGCACCCAGCACAGGCAGCGGAAACGGTGGAACCGACCCCGTGCCTTGGGTTCTTCGTGCCGAAGTGTTGGGGATTCCAGCACCAGGAGCAGTTCGTGGGCTTCAGCCTGCTATCCACGGGGCGGTTTGTGGTTCAGATGGGCTAAAGTGACCTTCTTGGGCAGGGGGCTGGTTCAGGGGTGCCCCCCTTTTCAAACGGCAGGCGCTGAAGGCTGCACTCCTCGGTTGACAGCTGAGCGTCCCCAGCCCCTGAGAAGCACCCAGTTCTTCCTCAAGGGGCTGATGAGAGCTGTGCAGAAGGGAACACGGGGAACCACGAGCAGAGCAGCTCCGTAAGCTGGTATTAGATTAATGCCTCTTGCCCACATCCTCCAGCCCAGAATGGACGCGGGAGAAAATGGCCTATGCAGAAGGAAGATCAAAAGTAAACCGGCGCTATAAAAGTGGCTGTTCTGGTTTCTTTTCCTCGTCCTTCTGTAATTGCCTTCCCGAAGCAATAAATCCTGGTTCCTGGGTCTCAGGCACCTCCAGCCACGACTCCCGCACCTGGAACTGGTCAATGCCCGGCCAGACATCAAACAGAAAAATCAGCTCAGCCCTACGTGCCGTGTTAATTCGATCGCACGCACAAATCGCGGTTTTATTGGCGATGAATCAGCTTGGCAGCCGGCGCTGTAACGAGGGGCCACGGGCCGTAAGGGGATGCAGCTCCTGGCAGGAGCCGCCTGATGAAGAAGGAAGAAGCCCTAACGGCCTCATTTCCCTCCGGACGGAGAGGTCGCGGTGTGATGACAGGCGCTGATGTCCCTACCCACCCTGCGCACATGGTGCCAGCGCTGGGACGGAGGAGCCGGGGCGCGGGCAGACCGCAGCAGGGTCGGAGCCTGGCGCATGCTGGTGATGGAGACGCGGTGTGCCTCGTGTCTGCGGCACCAGGAGGGTGGGAGAAGCTCAGATGGATCCGCAGGAAGGTGGTACCGATGGCTTTCTGGGCGCTGACCGCCTTGGGTGACTTCTGTGGGGCTTGGCTGGTGGGTAGCGTCAGGCTGGCCTGGTCGAGGTGCTCTCCGTGGGTGGATTTCCACCAAAAGCAGAACTCCTCCTAGGCTTGGTTTCTACAGGAGTTGGGGCAATGTTTTCTTTTGGTGAATTTGGTTTCGATTCCCTCTGATAAAAACCAAATCGATGGAAAGAGAGTGACAGAATACGCGGGTGGTTTTGAGCTCCAGTGGGTCTACGCTGCCTAAAGCGCCCCAAGCTCACACCACCAGCACCAAGTACCCCTGAGCCAGCGCGTGCTGCACGGCCACATCCTTCTGCACAATGCCTGGTCTGGGTGCCGGTGTCCTCCCACCTCCCTTCGCTCTCCCCAGGTCCCTCGCTGGCCTTGGAGGGCACCGTTGGAGCCTTGGGGGTGTCCGGCAGCACCGGGCGGCTGCGCGGGGTGGTCACAAACTGTGGAGCCCAGCAAGGGAACGGCTCAGAGCCACGGGGCAGTGGGGCGAGTGCTCGTGGTGGAAAGGTCTCCATGGGGCTGGTGGGAGGTCAAGCTGGCCTCCTCACTTCGGCACCCAGCTGCAAGCCCGGTGAATGCCTTGTCTGCAGTGACTAACCGGCTTTCCAGAGGCAAAAGGAAGCTGGCGTAGTGACCTGAGTTCTGTTCTTCTTGTGTTCTTCCTGGGCCTTGGTTCCAAAAAAAGGCTGAGCAGCAATAAAACCCGTGGCACACTGAGGAGCTACCTGAGTCCCGCTTTCAGCCCCAGCTCTGGCCACAGGCAGGGTGTTGCAGTGAGACTCAGCCCGGGACCGTCAGCCAGCAGCGGGAACAGATCCTGGCTGCCTTTGAGGAGCTGCCGCTATTTCCCCCTTCCTTCAGAGTTAGTCCCAGCCTTCGCACTGGGTTTTTCTGCAGCCCTTGGGAGCCACGGAGCGAACACAAGTGTGCTCGTGCGCGCAGCCACCCGCCTGCTTCTGGAGGAGCCTTCCAAATGTAATGAAACGTGGGGCACATGAATCAAAGCTCACTTCACCTGTTTATTTCTCTTCCAGGGTTTCATCAGGCTGGACATGTCGGAGTTCCAGGAGAGGCATGAGGTTAGTAAATGGCCCGTCTGTACTTCCAGGGGTTGCAGTTCTGAGTTTAATTGGTAATTCAAACAAATCGTGCCAATCCCGGCCTTCCCCGGCGGTTCATCACTGTCCTTGGCGGCGCTGAGCACCTCCCGCTGCCGCTGAGCACGGTCAGGGCTCCGGGCTGCCGGCTGCCCTGGGGGCCTGGCCGTGGCAGGGGGCAGCCGGGACCTTTTTTGAGTCACCTCGCTGAAAAACGGGCAGTTTGGTGTGCCGGAGGCAGGGGCAGGACGCACAGCAGTGGACACGCGGCAGTGAATCTGCAGTGAGCCAAGGAGGAGAAATAGCACAGGGAACTACGGACCAGAAGGGGATGTTTTATACATCAGCTGCTGGCTGCGGGCACAGACCGTGGCCGATCCCACCTGGCCTCCTTCAGGAGAGGTCCGTGTGTCCCCCCCGACCGTGCAAAAAGCAGCAACGTCCCAGCTGAGAGCGCATAAATCCGGTCTGTAATGAAATGGAAACGTAAAAGCCTTCGGTGGCAGCGTAGGTCCCTTGGACGGTGTTGGCGGTGCCCCTGGTGAGGCGCACCCAGAAGCACGGAGTAAGAAACCTGCCGAGGGTCAAGCCCTGAATCGGGGGAGCTGCTGCAGAGGAGGAGGAGGAGGAGGATGAGGAGGATGCACTGGCTGGGACCTGGGAAGATTGCGGTTACGATGGGGTCCTGTGCTGGAGGAGTGAAAAATGCCTGAAAAGAAAGCCATGCTGATGACTCTGCAAAGAAAGAGGAGCTGGGAGCGGCGGGGTAAATGCGAGACATAAAACACGCTGCCCTGACAAAGACAGGAGGCAGAGCAGAGGGAAGAAATGAAGTCGAGAATTGCAGCGAGAGCAATATAAATTTTTCAAGCAAACAAGGATCAGGAGGTCAGCCCAGGAGACGGCATCCTTTGAAGGAGCCTGGGGAGCCCCACGGAGCCACCGGCACTGCGGACCAAATGAAACGAATTAGCTGCCTCCAGCTAATTCCTGCCGGCGGGCTCCTGAGCCCCCCGGAGCCCCTCGCCTCTGCCCGAGAGCCCCTGGGAGAGGGCAGGGAGGCTGCAGCAGCGCACGGCTCCGCGTCCCGGGGGCGAGGGGACCGTGGCTGTCCCCGGGCGGCACGGCTGGGCCAAACGGAGCCGCCTCGAAGAGAGCAGGTCGGTGGCTGTGGGCACGGCTCTTGGGAAGCCGAGGTGAAGCTGCCGTGCCTCCTTTCGCCCTGCCAGCCCACCGAGCACCCCAAGGGGACGGTTGTGCCGGCACGGCGGCACCAAATTTTCACTGTTCTCCAACAATAAATGGGTCCCTGACAGGCCCACCACCAGGACAGGCAGGCGGTTCGTTTCACGGGGACCCGCCGCTGTTCTGGGGCTGCGGGATTTTGCTCCCAGAACTTCGTCGGCTGCCCAGGTGAGCAGCCTGCAGCTGGCTCCGCGTGTCCGGTGTCCGCCCGAGCTAACAAACCGACCGCTAATTGTGCTCTTCTCCCCTTGCTATGCTGAAAGGACCTCAGGTGCGCCCGCAGAGCGCATTGTCGCTTTTGCAGGAGCAGTTCAGGCGCCAGCAGTGTCCTTCCATCCTCTTTTTTAACCTCGTTTAGAAGTTGGGAAGTAACGGAGTTGGCCACGGGTGCAGGAAACGTACTTGCACTGTGGCTGCTTCCCAGGCTCTGGGAAAGCCACCTTCCCCTTGTGCTCCTTCCAGTCCTCTCTTAAAAACCCCAGGGGACATTGAGGTGGGTCCTTGGCAGCCTGGGGGTCGCTCAGACACCGCTTCGAAGAGCGCGCGGTGCTCCTGCAGGCTCCGGTGCTGAAGCCCCCGTGCGAGGCCGTTGCCCAGCAGATCGTGGCTCATGGAGCTGATCTGGGGATACCGGCGCGCGGTAGATGCCGCAAAGAACGCAGGGCTCGGTTTGTCTGCAGCAAAGAGCCGTGGCGGGGCGCTGAGCCGCCCTGCGTTCCCCAGGGCTGCTCCTGGCACGGATCCCCTCTCACGTGTCCCGTCCCTTCCTCCTAGGTCGCCAAGTTCATCGGCTCGCCGCCCGGCTACGTGGGCCACGAGGAGGGCGGGCAGCTCACCAAAAAGCTGAGGCAGTGCCCAAACGCCGTGGTGCTCTTCGACGAGGTTGACAAAGCCCACCCGGACGTCCTCACCATCATGCTGCAGCTGTTCGACGAGGTGAGGCTGTCGGGGAACGGCAGGACTGCGGGGCTTGGAAGGGTCCTCATGCGATCCTTGGGTCCAACCCCCCTGCGAAGCGGGTTCCCTGGAGGAAAGCTGGGGTCGGAGCTTGCACAGCGGCAGCGAGCGGGGCGAGGGACGGCTGCAGGAGAGGTCTGGGGCGGAACCAAAGCGCTCCAAACCAGCAGTCATTTCCAAAAAATGTGAGCCAGCCAGTCGGGCCGTGTTGGCGGCAGGAAGCTGGATCACGCTGAGGTCTCGTGGTGGAATAAATTACATCTTTAGGGAGAGAAAAAGCCAGCGCTGGGAGGGGCAGAAGCTCGAACAAGAAGCCCGGGACTTGTCCCGTGTCCCTGGGGAGGCACGGCAGCGAAGTCTGCGTCACGGGGGTGCCACTGAAACCCCCGGTGACAGCTCGGTGACGGCATAGGTGGGCAGCAGAGAGCAGCAGCACCAAGAGACACACGTGCCCTGAGGCTGCCCACCTCGCACGGGTGGCCTCTGCACGGGGGAAACCTGCCCCGAGCGCCCGGGCACGAGTCGGGTGCCGCCACCTCATCCGGAAAGCACGGCAGCCTGGGCACATAACGAGCCGTGCCTCGTTAATCACTGCTCTGGAGCTGGGGTTGGTTCCGGCGGCACGTGAGTCATCTCACCCCCTTCCTCCCTGCTGGTGACTCCCCCCGATGCTGCTGGCAGCAGCGGATCCCCGCCGAGGAAGGGCGCACAGGCGGTGACTGCGGAGTCCTTCGCTCTCTGCTGGTCTCTGGGGCTCTCCTTGCTCATCACCTGCGGCTTCCCTTGCACGAGCTGGTGGGAGCTGGGGACAAACGCGTGTCCCTGGAGCGAGCCTGGGACACCAGGGCACAAGGGGGGCTGCGCTGCACCTCCTGCTGCTCGCTGCATGCCAGTTTTTCCATTTATTTTTAAGGTCCCAGTCTGTCCTCGGAGGCGAACGGACTCCAGAGCGATGTGCTGGGAGGTTTTGGGGAGTTTTGTTTTTCTTTTAAGGATTAATAACACCATTTTTTCTTGCATAGATCATCGCAGCAGCAGCTAAATGTGAAATCAATTCCTGTACCATGCACTTGACAGGGCAATAACCCAAATGTTAATCTCAAGCACCCAACAAGGATTTGTGTCATTGTGCTGGATATCTGCTGCCGGAGACGTATCGAGGAAAGAAACTGCCTGGGGAGCTGCTTATTTTTTCCTTATTTTTCTCTCTCTTTTTACTTTATTAATCAAGAGAACTGGTGCTTTTGAAGGGTTCCTGCGCAGGTTTGGCGGGAGGAGCGCTGACCCCCCCGCACTCAGCGCTGCAGCAGCTCCCCGGGCGCACGGGGACTTCTGGGGGCTGTCCCAGGGGGATGCTCGCTGTCACCCATTGCTGCCCCAGCCGGATCCTCGCTTGGTTCTCTCCGTGGGCAGAGCCAAACACTGCTATTTCTGCAAGCTTCTTCTGGCTTTGCTTGCTTTAGCTTTTGCCCGTGATAGCCAGTAAATGCCAGTGCTTGCAGCAGCTCCCATCGCAGGCAGCCCAGCACCTTCCCGTGTCCTTGGGCGTCCCTCGGACAGCATCAGACCCAAATCTCCGGGGAGCAAGGGGGGCTGCGGTGTTCTGCAGCGTGCTTAGGAAACGTCCTGGGGCACCCACTGATGCTCGTGTTGATGCGGTGCCGTTGCAGGGCAGGCTGACAGACGGCAAGGGGAAGACCATCGACTGCAAGGATGCCATCTTCATCATGACCTCCAACGTGGCAAGCGACGAGATCGCGCAGCACGCCCTGCAGCTCAGGCAGGAGGCCGCGGAGATGAGCAAGAAAAGGATCGCAGAAAACTTAGGTACTGGTCCGTGCACGTCGTTCTCCAAAGCCCTGAAGAATCCAGCTCCTCCCTGTCGCTGCAGGTCCTGGATGGGGCTTTCTGGCCCTCCTCTCAGCCTTCCCCAGCCCGTGCTCTCTTCCCTTTATCTGCTTGTCCTTTTCTTTCTCTCGGGACCCTTCCCAAAGCTTCCTAGGAAATCCTGCGGCTCGTAGAGGTGCTCTCATTAACGAAGAGTAGTTCAGTTAATTCAGCTAGAGGTGGTGCGGACTGACTCAATACAAGTCACTTTGCCTTTTGGTGACAGCGCAGGTCCCGCACACGAGGGTCCTGAAGGAAATTTTCCCAAAGTAGGACACAGGAGGAGGATGGAGCAGGGTAAGGGCAGCCTCCGGCAGCCCTGCTGGAGGCACGGCGTCTCCGTGTACGCCCAGGCACTGATAACCCCGTAGCACCAGGAGGCCCCCGTAGCTCTCCGCTGCCCTACGGATGGACAAACAGCAGTGCCTGCACCGGGGGTCGCCCCCTCTGGCTCTAAAACAGGGTTTTGAACACAGACACCGGCACAGGCAGCACGGGGAAGCACCGTCACCAGTGGGTGCTGCCGTGCCGGTGCGTAACCAGGCAGTCACGCTGGCTGCATCCCTGTTCCCTCACCCGTTGGGCTCCCCCTTTCCCTCCGGGCACCCGGCAGCGTGTGCCCGCTCACATATCGGCGGGGTTCCTCTGCTCCCCCGTGGAAAAGCCCCAGAAGCCGTGGCGTGTGCTGCGGCCAGGAGCCACGGCTGTCTGCAGCAGCCCCGTGGACGGCGGGAAGAAATGCCGGGGTTTGGCATCGAGTGCATTTCTCAGCTTCTCTCTCTCTGTCTCTTCCTCTTTGCTTTGAGAAGTGGCTGCCAAAGCTGGCTTAATTCCGAATCTTTAAACTTCAATCAAACTAGGTAAAGGACAAAGCATGCCTGCGACTGAACTTTCAAGAATAACATTTTAAAATGCCAAGCACTTTCCTCCTAAATGAGGAAAGCATTGAATTTTAATTTCTGGAACCGTGCGACAGACAGCTGCAGTGAGTGAAAGGCAGCGAGAGAGCACAGCCAGAAAATGCATTTTGCTCAGAAGCCCGGCCTCAATCGAGTTTCGCAGAGCTCCTTGCGATTTGCCGAGGCCTTGGCTTGGAGGTGCTGCTGGCCACAGCGGCCGGGAGGTCAGCATAAGAGCCTGGGCAGATAAACGGAGACGGGGAAGGAGCTCTGCGCCGGCTGTGAGCCAGGGCAGCAAACGGAGCAGGTGGCAAACCTGAGCACCGCCCGTACTCGGGCTGCTCCGCCTGCCCCAGCTCCTCTTGCAGAGCCCCCGAGCGCGGGCAGAGCGCTCTGCCGAGTCCCGTCGGTGTCTCGGGGGAGTGGAAGGGGCCGAATCCTATAACCAAGGGCCCCCAGCTCCGTTTAGACCGAGTGGCCACCGTGCTGCTTGTCCTCCCCGTGCAGCACAGCGAACTCCCCGCCCAGGAGCACTGCAGCCCCCCAGAGCTTGTGTCCTGGGGGTGCTGCCCGCAGCAGGGGGTGAGCCGGGAGGGGTGCTGAGAGCCCCCCATCCTCCCGGGGGAAGGGGCAGGGGTGCTTTCAGGGTGCCTCCTGCGCCGCTGCTGGGAGTGCCACAGCTCCGCCAAGGCTGCGAATGTGGGGAAGGCTCTCGGCATCCAGCCTTCGGCGGGGTGTTTTTCCACTGCTTGGCGTCACAGCATCCTGTCCAGGGCACCTTTCCTGCGAGGGGTCTCCCCGTGGGCTTCCTTGTGTTAAGCAGCACACGGAGTTAAAAGCCTGAAGGTGTAGGAAGGAGCAAGGCAGGAAAGACAAAGAGAAACGTGGCTGGGGGGCCGCAGGAAGGCAAACCCTGCGCTGAAGCTGGCTGCAGGTGGAGCTGGATTAGAAGCAGGGCTGCCAGCCCCTGGCTCCATCTGCAGTCAGTGGAGGGAAGTAGTCCCAAAGCCCGAAGCACGCTTGTGCCCCAGGCTGAGCCTGGGGTTTGCTGCTTGCTGAGGGGACCGCGGGCTGTCCTCCGTGCCTGAAGAGCCGCCACAGCCTCCGCAGAACACCCCCGCATGGCCGAGTGCTCCGCGTGCCACATAAACCTGCGCCGGTTCCCAAGGCCCAGCCACGGTCCAGGGTTCCCGGAGGCCGACCGAGGACTCCTGGAACCTGAAATCTGCTGGCAGAGAGCTGCTGGGGTGTACGGCAGAGAGGGGAGGCAGGGCAGGAGCTCTGCTGCTGTTGGAGAGTATCCGTGAAATCACTGGTGAAGGGTGCCCAGAGCCAGCCAAGTCGGGGAATCGGGCGCAGGAGCACCCAGCAGACGTGGTTTGTGGCACGTGGGGGGAGATTGGGGGGCTGACCCTAGACCCTGCTGGGCCCCCACCTCGCCTTCCCGCACAGTCCCTGGCTCCTTGTTGCTTGGCTTTGCGTGTCCTTCCCTCCCCGCCCTCACCCACATCCTTGTGTCTTTCAGAGGACGTGCAGGTGACCGACAAGATAACCATCTCCAGGCAGTTCAAGGAGAAGGTGATCCGCCCCATCTTGAAGGTACGGGGGATGCGTCTCACGGTTCAGGTGTCCTGTTCAGCGTCTGCCCCTCGCCAGCTGCCTCCCAGATGTGAGATCAGTGACTCGAGGCGCTGAGGAGCAAGGTCAGGGCCTTGCCGAAACAGATACCCGCATCTCTCTGCGCCCTTTGTCCCTGCAGGCTCACTTCAGGCGGGATGAGTTCCTGGGGAGGATCAACGAGATCGTCTATTTTCTCCCTTTCTGCCACTCGGAGCTCATCCAGCTTGTCAACAAGGAGCTGAATTTTTGGGCCAAAAAGGTAAAATCCAGTCCGTTGCTCAGACACAACTGCTTCAGAGGTAACTTCTCCTTCACGAGCAGGAGGGATTCCTGTCCAAGCCTTCATCCTGCTGTCGTAGGAGGCGTTGGTGCCGCAGTAATCGTCTTCCAGTGGGCAGCAGGAGGGGACCCACGGCTCAGAGCCCTCGGGGCCGTGACTGCTGGGGCAGTGGGGGGCACCTCTTCCTCTGCTGGGGCACGGATGGGCTTCGGACTGCACTCAGAGACAGTCAAATGCCTAATCTGCCCCGGCACACAGAGCGCTCCAGGTGGCCAAATAGGAACTGGGGGTACCTTTGGAGCCTTCGGGCACCGACAGGGCTGAACTCGGCCGAGCTCGGGCACGGGGACACGCAGCACCCCGCCGTGCTGCCCGTGCTGTCCCAGCTGCTCGAGGAAAGGAATGGGGTGCTGGGGCTGCTTAATGTTTCCTCCTCCTCCTGTCCCTGCAGGCCAAGGCGAGGCACAACATCACCCTGCTTTGGGACAGGGAGGTCATGGACGTGCTGGCTGACGGCTACAACTTGCACTACGGCGCGCGGTCCATCAAGCACGAGGTAAGGAACCAGGACCGAGCAGGGCCCCCCGCTGGGTGCTGCGGAGGCCACAGGAGCAGGGGCAGCGCCCACGGCCTCCCCTCGCAGCCCTGCTCCCCGTGGGGAGCGCCAGGAGGCTGCGGCTTGTGTCTGTCCCACGGGAAGCGCGCCCGGAGGGCCCGCAGCCGGCACGCTGGTGGTCAGGGGGAGGACACAGCGCTGCCCGAGGGTGGGACGGAGAGCGGCACGGCTCCCCCGGGGATACGCCGGGGCTTTATGGGAGCTGCTTTTTCCTCCTTCAGGTTGAACGGCGCGTGGTGAACCAGCTAGCAGCTGCTTACGAGCAGGACCTGCTGCCGAGGGGCTGCACCCTGAGGATCACGGTGGAGGACTCAGACAAGCAGCTGCTGAAAACCAAAGACAGCTCCGCCCCCGGCGCGGAGAAAACAAAGATGCCAACCCTGCGGTTGGAGATAGTGGAGAAAGACAGCAAATCCCGAAAACTGGACATCCAGGCACCTCTGAACCCAGAAAACATCACCTACTTCCTCTAGGCAGCGGCAGCACTCCTGGAGCACGCTCCTCCTGAGCAGCCGCCCGCGGGACGCCGCCGGCCGTGCCGGTGGGCAATAAAATACCGAGACGTGTGACGTGGCCGCGTCAGTGAGGGCAGGCGTCCGTCCGAGCCGTTGGGCTCTGGGTGGGCACAGAGGGCTCTGGCCGTGGGCTGGCGAGGCGCCGTGCTGCCACGGGGGGACACGCGGGTGGAGGGCGGGGGGATTTCACCGCAGAAACGGCGTAAGGGAGAAGGTGCTGGGGCTACTTCAGGCGTGGGCAAGCAGGTTTCAGACCGTACAGGTGCTGGTAGGGCTCGTCGCTGCCTGAAGATGGGAATTGCTGCAGGGACTGGGTTTGCTGGGCTCGGACTGGTGCTGCACGGGGGTAGGCCGGGGGCTGAGTGTGTGACAGCTTCCATTGAAAAGCCACCAGGCGCTCTGTACCTCGCCTGCTTCTCGTTATTTATTGCAATAAACGCGGCGTGCACACGCGATGCTCTGCTTCTCACGCAGGCTGGGAGCAGGGTGGGGACTGCCCCTTAATAGGATCGAGGAGGGCGAGACCCAGCCCTGGGGGACTCCTGCAGCCCCTGCTCGCCTCCGGGAAGCACCAGGAGCACCACGAGGAGCACCACCAGCACGTTTCCTCTGCCAGCCCCAGCCCGGCCGGGTGGCGTCCCAGCAGAACCCTCGCCCAGCACAGCCCCCTCGCTGCCGCTGACCCATCGTCCCTGCTCAGAGCTGCTCCCTGGACAGAGTGAATTTCCCGGGGCTAACACCGATGTCCAAGTTGTCCTTGGTGTCAGCTCGAGGCAAAGGTCCCTGTCCGGGCACACGGAGCGTTGCAGTGGCTCTGACCGGGTTTTCCTGCCTGATTCTAGCGCAGTGGATGTCCCTGCAAGGCTGCTGAGGCAGGTGGGGGGGTTGTGGGGGGAAAATCACCTCTGCTCCTTCATCCTTCCCCAGGCACCCACCTCAGGCTCTTGGGGTGGTGTGGCACGAGCAATCGGCACGTTTGCCTTCCTCACCAACCTCGGTGACAGGTCCACTGCGGGACCACGCGCCTTGGTTCTGGACACGTGTCCTCTCCTGGGGACACGGCCGGTGCCACGTCCCTGGGGACGAGGTCCTGGGTGGGTGGGCGTGGGGGGGAGGCACGCGGGGCCCTCCCCACAGCCTCGGTCACTGCTCGGCCACGCCGCTGTCACCCCCCGGGGAGAGGAGCCCTGTGCCACCGAGGTCACAGCGCTTCCCCGACCACGTCGCGGCGGATTACCCCGCCGATCGGTGACGTACCACAGGCGCGTTACGAAGGGTAGGAAATTAAATACGCACGGAAATCAAACAAAATTGCCCGGCGGAATTAATAAGTCACAGTCCCTGGGGCACGGGGACAGTGACGGATCGGCCGTGGCAGAGCACCGCGCTTGCCGGGGACGGCGCACCCGGCCGAGGCGCACCCACACCCACCCTGCTCCAGCTGTGCCGCGGGTCTGGGGAGGCCACTTGCTGTCCTGCGAGGCCCCCAGTGTGTCGGGTGTCCCCTTCCCAGCTCCATGCAGCGCTGGCAGGGTCACAGCCCCGGCCCTTTGTGGGTGCAGGAGTCCCCAGACGGCCCCGGGGTGCACCGGGAGCAGTGCGTGGGGCTGCTGGAAGGGCTCATCCCGGTGAGGCACCCAAGTTCTCGGGGCTGAGCTGCCGAGGCAGACGCCAGGACCAGGATACCGCCTGTCCTTGACACGTTTTGTCCCTGGCACGCATTTTTCCAGGGGCTGCAGGAAGTTTTAAGGGGCTGCTGTGACCCCTGAGGCTGCTGGGGACAGCCGACCACATGAGGTGTGTGCCCAAAGGGACAGGGCTGCGACAAACGGCTCCAGTCCTGGGAGCACCGGGGCTGGGAAAAGGGGGGGAAGCTCTGAAACAGAGCTGCCAGGGTGCAAACCAGAGCTGGGGGGGACTGGGGAGGCGTGGGGATGGCATGGGGTGGGCGTAGCACCCAGTAGCAGGACTGCACAGCCAGAAGCCACCAGCGTTCCTGGATTTGTCCCTTTATTTACTGCCATGGAAGGCACTGTCACAGTCTCCCCAGAAATCCCTCCAGAGACTCGCACGGACTGCATTTTCCTGGAGGACCTGGAGCAGGCATTGCCAACGGTCCCGTCCTGCACCCAAGCACCAAAAAGCAATGACGCTGCCCAGGGCCGCTGCAGAAGTGCCCGGAGCAAAGCTCAGCACCCTGGCTGTGGACGAAATGCAGGTTTGGGAATGAGCACGGGCCATCAGGAGGGCAGAGCCCCCCGCTGCCGGTGCTGTGCGCGCTCTGCGTTGCGCTGCAATGCGTGGGGATCGGGCTGGGTGGGGAAAGAAGGGTCTCTGGCAGCAGGCTGGGGTCTTGGTGAGCCTCTTGCGGTGACAGAGAGGACAGTAGGAGGTCCTTCGTGTTTGCCTTCACCTGAAAGGGTCTCCCCACGTGGCACACAGAGACCGAGGGGCTCTCGGCCCGAGAGGGAGAGCAGGAGCAGGAGCATCACAGGTCACAGAATCGTCTCGGTCAGAAAAGACCTTCAAGATAAATCAACCATCGACCTGACCTCACCAAACCACGGCGCTTCCTGGCTCCAGCCCAGCAATGGAGCGCTGGAGCTGCAGGCGTGTGGTCCCGCGGGGCAGAGCCGGCCGTGCAGGGGCGTGCGTGGGTGTGCAGGGACATGCGTGGGTGTGCACAGCCGCACGACACCGGGGACAACCCAGGGGTAAGGGCGCGATTCCCACTGTGTGTCTCCAGGGGCCAGCTCCCCCGCACCCAGCCCAGGCAGCGCGGGCACCCACCCAAACCACAACGGGGCCCCCATGGGACCCCTGCAACCAGCGGGAACGGGACCAGCCCCAGCCTTGGGCTCCTGGCTGCAATATGGGGAGCTGTGGGCCAGGCGTGCTCTGCTGTGCCACGCTGCGTTGTGCCATGCTGTGCTGTGCCGTGCTGAACCATGTCCCGCTGTGCTGTGGCATTGTGTCAGATCAATTCCGTGACACCGCCATACCACGTTCTGCCATGCCATGCCGTGCTGTGCCACACGGTGCTGTGCCGCGTCACGTTGTGCTGTGCCGTCCTGTGCCATGCCATCCTGCTCCATGCTGTGTCATGCTGCGCCGTGCCACGCTGCACCATGCTGTGCCAGCCTGCACCACACTGTGCCACACCATGTCACAGCGTGTCATACCGTGCTGTGCCATGTCGTGCTGTGCCATGCTGCACCTTGCTGTGCCGTGCCATGCTGCACCAGCACCCCAGGGAGTGGAGCACCGAAGGCCCCGTCAAGCTGGAGCATCACCGGCCCAGGCTGTGCTGGGGAGGTGAGCGGGGCCCTCCCCGATTGTTTTATTTGTTTTTAATTGTGTTTGAGGAGAGGAGCTGGCGTGCCTCTAAGCAAACAGCAGAGGGTTAAAGGGCTCCCTGTGACAGATCAAATAAATGTGCCATTGCAGCCGGTCCCAGAAACAATAAAACCAAGGCAGGATCTGGAGGGGAGAAACATCAGGCTGTGACGGGAGAAATTCAATTACTGCCAGCCTTCAGCCCCGTGCCGGGCTCCTAATTCGATTAGGGGCAGGCGAGCTCCAGCGCGCGGAGGGGCCTCGGCGCGGCCCCGAGTCGGGGCTTTGTCACGGGGAACAAAGCAGCGGTGGCCGGGGGCCCGCGGCACTGCGGCCGGGCGAGCGCAGCACCGGGCGAGCAGCCCCGAATTGCAGCCCCGGCTTAGGAACGGGAACCACGGGGCCCACGGTGCTCACGGTGCGCCCAGCCGGCCGTGGGATGCCGGCTGCCGGCACGCACCAGCACCGCTGTCCTCGCTCGGGCACCGCTGCCGGCGAGGGCGAGGGCATGGCACGAGGTCTCCTCCCCGCTGCCCACCCCGCAGCAGCTGCAGCTCCTGCACCCAGCGCCGTGCTGAGCTCTCGGTGCAGCTCCGGTGTTACCGCGGCCCCACCGCAGCGCAGCCGGGGCCGGCACCGAGGGAGCAGCGGGGGCCGGGAGGGCCGGGGAGGCCGTGCTGGGTGTTGCAGTGGGACGCTTCCCAGAGCACGGGCTGCGCCCTGGTGAACAGCATGGGCAAAGCTGGTGCTCGAGCGCTGCGGGAGACCCCGTGAGGCCCTGCAGTGCCTCCTGTTACACAAGGTCCCCAGTTCCTGCATGCTGACAGCAGGAAGAATGGGCACAGTGCTCTGGTGCCGTGCATCCCGCAGAGCCCAGCCAGGCTGGGGGCACAGGGAGCCCCCATCCGTGCTGCGGGACCCCCTGCCCACCTTCCCGGGCCAGGCTGACCCCTCCACCCACCCAGACCCCTCTGACGTGCCCAGCCCACCCCGTGCATTGCCACGCGTGTCGGGGTGGGGGTGCTCAGCATGGCACTGGGTACATCACCCCCCGGGGCAGCCCCGGCTGCCGGCACCAATTCTCCATGCGCCAACATCAGGTCGCCCACATCCCCCCCCCCAGCTCCCACGGCCAGGCCCGAGCTCTGGGCTCACCAGG
>NC_048893.1:203853758-203879095 GCF_011077185.1 Oxyura jamaicensis
GTGCCCGGGGGGTTTTGCCCCTCGGGGGGCTGTGCCCGGGGGGTTTTATCCTTTTTTCCCCCCCTCCCCATCCTGCTGCCCCCATTTCCCTGCACCCCCCCCCAGGCTGTGCCCTGCCAGCCCCTGTGGTGCAGCCCCCGGGGGGGCCGTGCTGCCCCCTCCCCGCTTCGCAGGGGGTTGGCAGTGGGGGGCAGCCCCTCGGCCCCCCAAATTTCGGTGCCTTCCCTCCCAGGAGACGGCGCTGAGGGGGGGCTTCCCCTGCTCAGGTGATGCCGGGGGGGGGGCAGCATGAGGACGGCTCCTTCCTTCCCTTGTGCTCTGGGCTTTGCTCTGCCCTGCCCAGTGCTCCCAGTTGCCTCCCACTGGGGCTCCCTCCCAGCTGCTGCCTCCCTTCTGCCCCCACCCAAATGAGGCTGGGGGCTGACGCGTGGCACCCCCACACCGCTGCCGGGGGGGGGGCTGCTGGTCCTGTCCAACACCGCCCCTGCCACCCCCCCGTGTCACCGCAGGGCTGCAGGGAGGGGTGTTGGGGACAAAAGTGGGGGATTGGGGGGTGGGGGGGGCGCAGGCCCCCAGTTTCGTGGTGACCCCAGCCCCGTGATGAGCCTGACGCCGCCAGGCTCCTCGGCACGGGTCAGGGTCTGTCCCCGCAGCCCCCCCCAGGGAACAGCCGGGGGGGAAGGAGCGGCCGAGCCCCCCCAGCCCTGGGGGGGGGGGCAGCAGCCCCTGTGGGGTGGGGGGGCAGCCCCATGGGGGGCAGGAGCAGCGCTCGGCTGGGAGAGGGGCTGCGGCTCTGGGGGGGTGGGGGTGAGGGGGGCAAGGGGGTGCCCCCTGCCCGTGCCCCTTCCCCTCCTGTACCTGTGCCCCTTCCCCTACCCCCCCCCCAGGAGCACCCCATGGCTGTGGGGACCCCAGCCCGGCAGCTGTGGGACACACGGGGGGTCACCACCCCCACCCCACGGCTCACCCCGTTGCCCCCCCTCAAGCCCACAGCCCCCCCCCATGTCCCCAGTGCCCCCCATAGCTCACAGCCCCACGGGTGCCCCCCCCACGCCAGCCCCTGCTCCTGCCCCACGTGTGTCCGTGTACCCCAAAGGACCACCCTGCCCCCCCCAGATGTGCCCTTGGGACCCCACAGGAACACCCCAAGACCCCACGCATGTCCCTGTGACCCAAACATGTCTCCCCGTGGCCCCACGCATGTCCCTGTGCCCCCAAACTGTCCCCCAATGGCCCCACACGTGTCTCCATGTCCCCCCGTGCCCCCCAAAGTCCCCCCATGGCCCCACGCGTGTCCCCGTGACCCAAACACGTCCCCCCATGGCCCCACGCATGTCCCCATGCCCCCGCCGTGCCCCAAACATGTCCCCGTGCCCCAAACTTGCCCCCCCCCCACCCCACGCGTGTCCGTGTCCCCCCCGGCGCCCCCTCCCCCTCCCCTCGGCCCCTCCCCGCCCTCCCCCGCCTCCCCGACACCCCCCCCGCAGCGAGCCCCGCAACTCTCGCGAGACCTTGGCCCCGCTCCGAGACTTGCGACCTTCCCCCATCCCAGCCGCGCACCGCCCGCCCACGTGACGTGACGTCACGGCGGCAGCAGCCAATGGCGGCGCGAGGCGGGGCGGGAGCGGCGGTTTGAATCGGGGAGGCGGCGGCGGTAAGGGGCGGGGCCTAAACGGGTGGGCGGGGCCTATAGGGGGCGGGGCCTATAGGGCAGGGTGGAGGGGCAGGGGAAGGGGAGGCGTCGCTCCCTGCGGCTCCCTGAGGAGGGGGGGGGGCGCTGGGGGTCGGCCTCTGCTCACAGGTAACTGCAGTAGGGGCACAGGGAACGGCCTCAGGTTGTGCCAGGGGAGGCTCCGGTTGGCAATGAGGAGACATTTCTGTTCAGCAAGAGCGGTCAGGCCTGGGGACGGGTTGCCCAGGGAGGTGGTGGAGTCCCCGTCCCTGAGGGTGTTCAAGGCAAGGTTGGACGTGGTGCTTGGGGACAGGGTTTGGTGGTGACATTGGTGGTAGGGGGTGGTTGGACCAGGTGATCCTGGGGGGCTTCTCCAGCCCTGCGATGGTTCTGGGCTCTCCGTACGAGCCCACGGGGCAGGAGCGGATCCCACCGAAGTGGTCCCGGCCCAGTCCTGGCAGCGGGGGCAGCAGGCGCTGGGCCTGCCTCCAGCAAGGCCCCGGGGGCTCCAGGCCATCGCCCTCGCCTCCGTCCCAGCACGGGGAGGAGAAAATGGGGGGAAGTCAGCCCAGATTCACCCGGGGAACCCGCCCTGAGCAGCCCGATGAGCTCTGATGAAGCTTGGCGGCTGGGGGGAGCCCTGGGTGTTGGTCCCCTGGGGCCAGGGCCGGGGGGGGGGGGGGGGGGGGGGGGCGGTGTCTCCATCCCCCGAGGTCAGAATCCCGTCAGGGGGCAGCGGGGGGTGGAAGGGGCCTCGGGGGTCACCCGCTGCCAACCCCCTGCCCCGGGCCGGGCTGCCGGGGCCTGCGGGGAGCTGCGCAGAGGCCGGAGCCGGGCTCTCGCCAGGGGTGCCCAGGGCCAGGAGCAGAGGCCCCAGGCCCAGAGCCCGGGAGGTGCCCCCTGGGCCCCAGGCAGCACTGCTGGGCCAGGCGGGTGCCGGAGCCCTGGCCCAGGCTGCCCAGAGAGGGGCTGGGGGCTCCTCTGCGGGGTCTCCAGCAGCCGCCGGGACGTGGGGCTGGGCGAGCGGGGCCGGGACCCCAGGCTCTGGGGGACCTCGGGGTTGTGCGGGTGCCTGGCTCAGGTCCCTGGGGGGGTCCCCGGCCGGGTTCAGGCGGCTCTCAGGGTGCTGCTTTACACCGTGGCGATCCCCTTGGCTGGCTGTTCTGGGTCCTCAAGCCCATGGCTCTGGGATCGGGGACATTTCTGAGCTGAGCACGGAGGCAGGGGCAGGCGAGGGGCAGCACAGAAAATCCCCTTTTACCCCTCTCCGTGCTTCAAACCCCAAAGCACCGGGTCTCGAGGCCTCTGCGGGACCCCAGCACCCTCTCACCGAGGGTCCCCGCGCGCCCCCAGGGCCGGTCCCCCCACGCTGCCCCCATCCCACGGCCCCCGGTGGGCAGGGGGCTTCCTTGGCCCCCTTCCCTCCCCGCTGCCGAGCCGGCGGCTTTTTGTGCCGTGCGCCTTTAACGAGCGCAGCCCTGCCGTGACGTGGGGTGGCCGCGGGCCAGGAAGGGGAACCATCTCCTGCCAGCCCCGGCCGAAACCCAACACAACTTTTTCTTTTGTGCAGGGCCGCTCGCCGCCCCGGCCTCGAGGGGCTTGCAGGGGGGCACACGCGGATGGCGGAGTGACGGCGAGGCGCGGGTGGCGGCCGTAGCGCTCCGGTAAGGCCCGAACAAAGACTTTGTCCGGCTTCCGCGTTGGTTCCAAACGGGACCGAAGGGGGGAGGAGGAAGAGGAGGAGGAGGAGGCAGTGGCGGGGGGCAGCCCGTGGCTCCCAGCCCGTGGCTCCCGGCCCGGCGCAGCCCCCCCCGGACCCCCGCCCTCGGCACCGCCGCGTCCCCGAGGTGCGAACGCGGGGCTGGGGCGCGCGGCCAAGTTGCGCTCGCCAACATCCGGGAGCTCGGCCGCCTGCACGGGGCGGCTCTGCCCGCGTCCCCCCCGCCGCCAGCCCCCCGTGTCCGTGGGGCCGTCCGGCGTGGGGCTGGGGGCGACACCGAGCACTTTCTGGTGGGGGGGGGGCGCGGGGTGCGCCCCCCCCCCCCCCCCCCCCCCCAGGCCCTGCGTGCGCGGCTCCTTGGCTCGCCGCGAAGCCCGGAGGAAGGCGCCCGCTTGCGTAACGCCGTGTTTTGACTGGAGCGGGCGCTGGGGGGTGGACAGCAGGGGACAACGCAGTGGGGACGTCCCCGTGCCCCCCCCCACCTCCGGGGCTCAGCACCCCCAGCCCCTCGGGGTTCCCCGTACGGTGCCCGGGGCAAGGAGCCGTGCAGCCTTGGCGCTGCTCAGCCCCGTGGTTGTCCGGGGGGGGGGCTCTGTGCTGCTGTCGGAGGGGGTCCAGAGGGAGAAGGGGGTCGAGGAAGGGGGTCTGGGGTGGAAGAGCCCCGGGAGTTGTGCCCACGGAGCCACCCCGCTCCCGCAGTGCCCAACACAGAGCAGCCGGGCACGGAGCTGGGGGGCTGAGCAGCTCGGGGGCTGCGTTTGAGCTCAGCAAGAAGAATTCCGGACGGTGCCGGGGCCAGATCCTGCCCTGGGAGGGCTGATGCTCCCCGGGGCTGTCCAGATGGAGAAAGCCTCCGGTGCCCCCGCTGTCCATCCGTGCACGGGGGGGGTGTGTGCCTCAGCCCCGGGGACGAGCTGTTTTTAGCCCAACTCCTGCGCCTGGAGCCGGGGGGGCTCCTTCCTCCCCAGCGCCCTGAGCTCCGGCCAAGGCCGGGCGGGCTGCAGGTGCTTCGTGTCTCCGAGCGGCCCGAGCCGCGGCGCCTGGGGTGTGTGACGGTGGTGGCCAAAGCTTCCGGGGATGGTCGGAGGTGGATCCGGGCTCCCGGCAGCGTTATCCCGCAGATTTCTGCGGGGGTTTGGTGCCTGGATGAGCCTCTGGAGCGGCTGGTGAGGGGTCAGGGTGTGATAGGGAGCAGCCCCGGGGCAGCAGCCCCAGTGCAGCACCGGCAGGAACACGGCGGTGGTGAAGAACCGGGGCACCGAGAGGGCCCTGGAGCTCCAGGAGCCGCGCTGCCCAGGCACGGCTGCTCGCCCTGTCCCTCCTTCCAGGCTCCGATACCGGGGACCCCTCCCCAGGTGGGTTTTGGGGTTATTTCTGGCCCTGCTCAGCCCCCCACAGCACCCCGTGGCAGGGTTATCGGGGTGGCACCGGGGACGGCAGAGGCAAAGGTCGCCACGGGGGGAGCTGGCAGCGCTCCCACGTCCCCCTCCTGCACGTCGGCACCGTGACAGCCGCGGGGACGTCCCGGCCGGCGGCCTCCCCGGGCTCCTTCCAGCCCCCGCTGCCGTCCCAGGGGACCGGGGGCAGCCCTGTGCCCTCCCCACGCCGGGCAAGGCGCTGAGGGCAGGGCACGGCGGAGGAATTCCTGACGTGAAACGTGAGACGGGCGTCCCGAGGTCGGATCCTGCCCGGCCAAGCCTCGGCCTTGCCGCTCGCCTGGCGAGCAGGGAGCCCCGTGGAGCCTGGCGGGGACACCTGGGGGCTGCCCGCATGTCCCTGGGGTCCCGGCATCACAGCAGGGCGCTGCCAGCCCGGGGACGCAGGGACGGGGAGAGCAGAGTCCAGGTGCTGCTGGCACCGGTGCGCCCCGTCAGCAGCGGGCTGGACGGCGCTGCTCACGGAGCTGACAGCAACCCGCCGGACCTTGGCACCGTCCCGAAGGCAGGGCTGGCTCTGAGCCCCACCAGCCTGCTGGCTTCACTCTTTTTTTATTATTTTATTTTTTTCCCCCTTTTTCCTTCCCCGTTACCCCTACAGAAGCTCTGCCCTCCCCGTCTCCGGCTCAGCCGTGCCCCCCGGCGCTGTGCCGGCCTCTCCCCGAGCACGGGCAGCCTCCCCGCTCGGAGCCGTGACATTTTCCCTGAGACTTGGAGCCGGAGCCGGCCGGGGATGCTGGGGCTCCCCGATAGATGCTATCAGCACGAGGCCAGCGCCGGCCGCGGCGGGGAGGCTGCTGCAGCGCCCAGATAGCCCCCGCTGCCGAGGGCAGGGACAGGCAGCGCCCAGGAGCCGCGGGGACGAGGGGACGGAGCCGTGCCGGAGCCGTGACCGGCTGATTTACGCCACCAGGGCGAGACCTGAAAGACAGGCCGGGCTGGAAGGCGGCTTCCTGCGGCACGGAGCGGGGCTGGGGCAGCGCGGCCGTGGCGCAAGGCTCGGGCAGCCGCGGGGCGAGGGCGCTGGGGGACGTGCCGGCGGTGGCAGCGCGGTCGCCAGCAGGTTTTGGCTTGGGAGCCAAAGCAGCCTTCCCTGGGGGCTGTGCAGGCTTCGGTGGCGCGCGCCAGATGCTCGATTTCTCCTGAAAAGCTGGTGGTGAGCAAGGGGAAGGAGGGCACGGGAGGAGGTGCTGGAATTACCGGGAGGCGTGGGAGGGCCGGGGCGCCCACGCGGGCTCTCGCCCCGCACGCCAGACCCTCCGTGCTTGGCAGAGGCCCCGCGGCTCCCTGCCGGCTTCCTCCCTCGTCAGAGCCCCCGGGAGGCGGAGCGGCCCCGTGCCTGCGGCAGGGACGGATCCTGGGATCCTGCCACGGCCAGGGCGGCAGCGGCAGAGCCCTGGCCCCTGGTGCAGCCCCTCGCTGGCCTCCCGAGCTCGGGCAGTTCGTGGGAAGGCTCCCCGCTCCCCAGCAGCGTGCTCCGAGAGGAGGAAACGACAGAGCCTCCGTGCAAACGTCCCCAAAAGCCCAGCGATGAGCTCCCGGCGCTCACAGCCTCTGTTTCCCCTCCTCGTGCCCGTCCCCAGCACGCCCAGCGGAGCCGAGGGCGCCCGGGCACCGCCGCGGCTGGCACCGTGCTCCTGGCTGCACCTGGGCGCTGCCGTGCGGAGGCACCGAGCTGCCCTCCCGGGCCGTGCGTTCCCCGGGGAATTTAGGTCACCCGAACACAATCGCTGCTCTGTGCCCTGGGCTGCTCCCCTCCCCGTGCCCCTGCCGTCCCCCTGCGACGTGAGGCTGGAAGCGTCGCTCCCGGCCTGCCTCGGGGACGGTCGTGCTCGAGCGCTGCTCCGGGAGCCCCGTGGGGAGCCCCCAGCCCCGTGGGGAGCCACAAGCCCCGTGGGGAGCCCCACTGTTTCTCCAGCCCCACTGTTTCTTGCTCTCCTCCAGCTTCTCCGGGCCGAAAATGCGGGTTCAGGCTGCTGCCGCCGGTAACGCAGCGCGTCGGGCAGATCCTGCTTCATAGGCAGCAGAGCCCGGCGTCACGAGCAGGCTGTATAGGAATGTAATTGCTACGTTTGGCCTTTAATTGCCTCTTTTTTTTTTCCTCCTCCGTTGGCGTTCCTAGGTCCGGGCAGCGAGCCGGCAGCCTCGCAGAGATGCCTCTCCACGCCACGAGAGCCGCGGCTCTCCTCGCTTGGGTAACGCGTCGCCGCAGCCCGGAGAGGCTCCGCGGGCACGGGGTGGTGCCGGGGGGCTCAGCTGCTGCCCCTCTGGGAGCTGCTGTCGGGGCTGGGGACCCTCCGTCAGCAGCTCGATGTCAGGGCTGGTCATGGGGGGATTTGTGGCAGGGGGGGGGGTGGTCGGCGGGGGCTTGCTCCTGCTGAGCAGCCCAAAATGCTGGGACGGCTCCGTCCCGCCTTGGAAACCAGCCCGGAGGGCACGGCCGGTGTGGGAGGCAGGAGGAGCTGGGGCATAAACAGCCTGAGGGTCCTGCCTCGTAAATCACGGTGTGGGTTCAACGGGACCTTGAAGATCTCACTCCCAGCCCCTGCCACAGACGGGGACGGAGCCGTGCCGCGTGCGAGCAAAGCATCACCGCGATGCCAGCCCGGCCCGGTGGGGGCTTCCTAGGGGTGTGGGTGCGGGTGCTGCCTCCGTTCGTCCTGGCGGGGTGCTGGGAAGGGCAGGGGGTCTCTGTGTGGTCTGGAGGGGGAGGCAGGGGGTGTTGTGGTGCGGCTGTTGGGCCGCTCACTTCTCCCCGTCTCGTCCCCTCCCCAGGTGAACAGCAGCAAGGTGTGCGCGGATCCCCTCGGGGACCTCTCGCAGCTCCAGGACTGCCGCGTTTTCATCCAGATCATCAACAAAACGTGAGTCCCGGGGGCTCTCCTGGCCGCACGCGTCTTCCTCCGTAAGTGCCGCGTGGGCGAGGAAGCAGCCGGCCGGTTGTCCTGAGCCTCAGCCTGGGGGTCCCGAGGAAGCTCGGGGTCTGTGCAGCAGCTTGAGGAGCGGCAGCTCTGCCCCGTGGAGCTGTCCTGGTGGCTCTTAGGGAACGGGGGGGCTGCTCCCGAGCAGGACACGGCAGGACTGACCCCAGCACGAGCTGTTCCTGGGGCAGGGATGGAGGAACTCCCATCCCAGGAGCTGCTCTCGTCCCCCGTGAGCAGGGCTGACTAAAAGCTGCAAACCACAATGGGGCACGCACTTAATTAGCGCCCCGGCGAGGCTGCGAGGCTGCTGCCCTGGCCGAGCACTGCTCGGAGCCTGCTATAATTAACCGCAGCGCCGTGTAACGAGAGCCTGCTCCGAGCGGGGCGCTGAGGAGGGAGCTGCCTGCGCCGGGATATATTTATCCGGACCTATTAACCTCCCCAGCCCGAGCTCTGCCTGGGATTACTGGGGATCACCGGGGTGTGCTCGGCAGGCAGACCGCGGCTTGGGAAGGGGGTGGTGGCAGGGAGGGCACCCCGGGGCTGCCCCAGGGTGAGCTGCCTTTGGTCTGAGGGGGCTGGGAGGTCCCACAGCACCGGGAAATCCTCGTGGGGAAGGTGCAGACGCAAGTCCCCGCGTCTGGCGGTCCGAGAGCAGCCGAGGGTTTGGAAGCGGTGCCAGCGGGGCGCAGGCTGGCGCGGGTTATAGGCACGTGGCCTCCGTTTGCGTTGGCTGCCGCTGAGCAAAAGGCTGATGTTGGACCAGAGCCACGGCGGGGGCAGCCTCGTTCCCCCCCTTAAACCCAGCACAGGCTCTGGGGCAGGGGGCAGGGATGTGCGGGGCTCGCTCACCCGCATGGTTCTGGCGCGGCGAGGGATTGCTCGCTTCGCTACCGAGGTGGCCCCGGGAAAGCCCCTGCTTGCAGGGAGCTGCCTCTCCTCGCCTGAAGGCAGCCTTTGTTCACCCTCTGCGTAAAGCACTAACGCGCCCGCCTGCGCTCTCTTGCAGCCACAAGACCGAGGAGGGGCAGTCTGTCCTGGAGCAGCCCCTGCCGGAGCGAGCAGCCTTCGTCCGCAGCTTTCTGCAGAGTAAGAGCCTGCGCCGAGGGGCGCAGCAGCCCCGTCCCCTCCTCTGCCAGGGCTCCGGGTGACCCCGGCTGCACCGGCAGCTCTGCTCGGTGCAGGCAGGGCTGCCCAAATCCAGGCTGGGAAGTCCTTGCTGGCCGAATCCAGCTGGGGAGTCTTCGCCGCAGCAGGGCGCTGGGCGTGGAGACGCCGTGTCCTTGGCCCAGGGTGGGCTGGTGCTGCCGGCGGAGCAGCAAAAGGCACAGAGCGACCCCGAGGGTGGTCAGAGGGCTGAGTGCGAGGGGAATCCCCCAGCCACGGGTAACATCGGGGGCTGTGCGCTGCTGGCTTGGCTCTGTGGCGCAGCCCCTTGGTGCCTCGCCGCCTGCGCCCCTTCTCCAAGGGCGAGCATCCACGGTGCCCCTGGGAGCGAGCCCCTGGCCTGGGGGTGACGGACGCCCACCGAGGGGCGGTGGGTGACGTGTCTCCCACCCCGAAGCTGTTCCCAGGGATCCGTCTCCCTCCTCCTCCCTCTGCTGCTCGTCCCCAGTCGGCGGCGGGGCCGCGGTGTGACTGGAGATCCCATTCCGTGTTGCAGAGCTCTGCAAGCACAAATCGACCGCAGAGAACCTGGTGTCAGCGCAGAAGCTCCTGGAGGGAGAAGAGCTGGAGTTGGCCAAGGTAGCGCCGTGCCGAAGGGCTCCTCTGTCCCGCATCCAGTCCCTGCTGCCACGTGCCCAGCGTGGGGTCTGGAAGGGACAGCCGTGTCCCGGGGGGCCCCGAGATGGAGGGGCTGCACCCCAGGGGGCTGAGCGGCTCGGGGGGCCAAACCCACGCGTGGCTGGTGCCGCCTGGCTCCCCTCCTGATGCTCTGCCTCGCTGCAGGTGGCCGTGCTGCTGCTGTACCACAGCTCCATGAGCAGCAAGAACCCTGGGGACTGGAACGAGTTCGACTACCAGACCCAGGTACTGCCCTGGTGCCACCAAGGGGCCGGCTGGGCACCCGCCCGCGTCCCCCCCGCAGCCAGCGCCGGCCCCTCGGTGCCAGAGCTGCCGCTGGGCAGCTGCTAACCCCCGGCTCCTCTGGCGCAGGTGGAGCTGGCAAACATCCTCAAGTTTGTGCTGGACAACGAGGAGAGCCTGACTGAGAACCTGGAGGCGTTTCTGCAGAGGAGAGGTGAGCGCGGTGCCCGGCGCAGTGCCCGGCACGGTGCCCACCCCACCAGCCTGCACTGCGGGCACCGACGGGCCAGCATTAGAGGAACCTCGTGCAGGGAGAGCAGGCTGCCAGGCGTGGGTTTTCTCCGGCTGGCAGCGCCCCGTTAGCGCTGAAGGGTTGTTTGTCCTTGTGGCAATGTCCGGACGCCAGCAGAGTGGCACGGACAGGCCCCAACCTCTGCAGCAGGGTGAGATTTTCCGAGTGCTGAGCGCCGCCCGGCTCCCGTGCTGGTAGCACCTGAGCAGCACGGGTGGCTTTTCTCTAGAGCACAAAAGCTGCTGGTTTTTCCCCCGTTTTTGCTGCCCTAGCTGCCAACCCAGGAGAGCAGCCCCGCCACTGGGTGCCCCCGGCTGTCGCACTGGGCGCTACGAAAGCTTCCCGTGAGGGGACGAAGGGCAGTCCATAAGGAGACCAAGGACAGTCTCGTCTCCCCTGAGGACCCCTGGGGACTGAGCTGGGGGGGCCGGGCACCTTCCTGCTGCATGCGTGGAGGGGGGCAGGAGGGACGCGAGGGGTCTTGCAGCTTGTTGGCCGGGTTGATCCATCCTGGAGGGAGCCCGCGGTCACCGGGGCGTTCAGAGCTGGGGCGGAAAGCCTGCAAACCCTCGCGGTGTGAGCACGAAGCCCATGCCCTGCCCCTCACCTGCCCCTTGCTGTGTCCCAGCAGCGCAGCCCTCGCCTGGCGCGGCCAGCAGCAGCTCGGAGCAGCGCTCGCCGGGGCTCCCCCAGCCGCAGGCGCGCGAGGTGCGCTTCCTGGAGCTGCAGAAGGTCGCCTCCTCCTCTGGCATCAACAAGTACGTACCGGGGGGGGGACAAGGTGGGGGGAGAACGGATGATGGGACCCACGGGTGTCCTTGGGGTGCACCCACACACCCCTGGAAGGGCCCCTGCTTGCCGTGGTGCCCTCCTGCTGCAGGCACCTCAGCGCCGTGGTGTACGGTTGTGAGCGGTGCTGCGTTATCCCCAGGTAGTTCTTGGCTCTGCAGCTAGCGCGGACGCTTCCCGGAGCAGGTCGTGGCCCCCTCCTGCCCTGGGGTGGCTTGAGGAGGGCCAGGCCTGTGGCACTGCTGGCGGTCAGGCAGCAAAGGTTAAATCTCCACCTCTGGAGCACGCTGAGGGCTCTGCGACGGGCTCCGGCAGCAGTGGGAAGGGGAGGGACGCTAGAGGCTGGCGCTGGGCTGGGGCGGGGGGCTTCCTGCTCGGGTGGTGGGATCGCAGCGGGTCTGGGAGCACCTCCCTGCCCCTCCGGATAACCGAGGCGTTGGGGTCCCGCAGCATCCTGCCCGGCCCGCCGGCCTCGCCCGTGGGGGACGTCATGCAGACCCCCCAGTTCCAGCTGAGGCGGCTGAAGAAGCAGCTGGCTGTGGAGAGGGACAACCGGGACGAGCTGGAGCTGGAGCTGGCGGAGAACCGCAAGCTCATCACGGAAAAGGGTCGGTGGCTGGTGGGGTGTCCTGGGGTGCTGGGGGGGGGGGTCTCCGGGGCTGGGACCTCCTGTGGGTTCTGGGACGTGCTGTAACAGCTCTGACACCCTCCCAGACCGTGCTCAGGCACGGTCTGTCCTGCTGGACCCCAGGGGAGTGCAGCCTGCGGCTTTGGGGCTTTTCTGTCCCGAGCAGAGCGGGCACCTTGGGGCTGGCTGCGGGGCCGCGGCTGCACCGAGGAGCCTTGCCGTTAGCCAGGAACAAAACGTGCTGCAGAGCCGTGCCGGGGGGAGCCAAGGCAGCTCCAGCGCTGTCATAACAGCTCCGAGCAGGCAGATCTTGGAGGTTGCTGCTAATCCCGCTGCCAAACGGCTGGGAACAGGCTGGCGGGCGCCGCAGCCTTCCCACCCACGTCTCAAACGCTCTCTGCGCTGGGGATTTCCCACGGCGCGTACGGACGGCGGGTTCCTCCCGGGTTCCTCCTTCCCTCTTACGTCCCCTGAGCATCAGGAGGCACCTGGAGCTACGCTGGGCCCCCCCGGCGGTGCTGCCAGCCTGGCTCCCGTGTCCTCGCTCCGTCTCTTTCTGTGAGAGCTCCAGCCCGGCTGCCGGGGCCTCGCGCAGCAGCAGAAGGTAACGTGCCCGTTCCGTCCCGCACAGAGGCGCAGATCACCATGATGCAGCACCGGATCGACCGCTTGACTCTGCTCAACGAGAGGCAGGCTGCCGACCAGCTGGAGCCCAGGGAGATGGAGGAGCTGAGGGAGAAGAACGAGAGGTAAGGCCCCGGGGGCTTCTGCTGCCCGCCTGCCGGGCCAGTCCTCATCACCCACACGTCCCTGGGCTCCGTGCTGCCCGTCTTGTCCCTGGTCATACGCAAGCCAGGGCTGAGGGCAGACCTTGCTGCTGCTCTCGGCCCCTTCTGCACATCAGCAGCCAGCTCCTCTATGGGAGGAGGGCACGCTGCCCCAAACGTAGCCCTCCAGAAGAGGCTGCAGCCTACGGAGGCCTTCGCAGCTCTGGGACAGGCTCTGTGTCCCCAGAAGCTTTTCGGGGAGATGTTGGATGCTGTTTCCCAAAGGCTGGCGTTGCTGGAGCCCAGCCGTTGTGTTTGGTGCAGGCATCTCCAGCACAGGGCACCCAGCTCATGGCAGGCTGCAGCCAAGTGAGCCCAGAACTGCTTTTTGCCTGGAACTCTGAAGCTGATGGCAGTGGAGGGAGCTCTCGACCCCTTCCCCAGCTGCTCGCCCACGAGTTTGGTCGTCTCCGAACCTGGGCTTGAAAGTCTCCTGCTGTGCTGTCCCCCTCCCTGCCCCGTCCCTTCTCCAGCGGTGTGTTTGCTTGGGAAGGACGCCCACCTCCAGCCTGGGGCTGTGCTTCTTTGACGTGTTTTGTGCTGCAGAGAGCTAGCTGCCTCTCCCTTCGGCTCGGAGTGCTCAGGGCCACGCAGAACACAAACGCCACTTGCCCCGGCCCTGCTCAGCCTGGCAGCAGCAGGACCCAGCGCCGGGCTGGGTTTATTACGGTGCTCTCTCACTGTCCCAGAGGACACCCGGGTACCTTCCCGCACAGCCCCGTGGTGCCCTGGCCTGTCCTGCTCCCGCTCCCCCGTAACGCGCTCCTCTCCCGCAGCCTGCTGGTGCGCCTGCACGAGGCCATGAAGCAGTGCCAGGACCTGAAGACCGAGAAGGGCCAGATGGATCGGAAGATCAACCAGCTCTCCGAGGAGAACGGGGACCTTTCCTTCAAGGTACAGAAGAGCACTGTCCCCAGGCGCGTATCCCTGCCCCCCTCAGACCAACATTCAAGAATTAAGGCCGCCTTTGGCGTGCTTCCCACGGCTCACCGGGCACCAGCACCATCTTGGCTTTGGCCTCTAGGGGATGTTGCCTGCGTTCGTGCCTTGGACGCAGGGCGGCTGACGAAGCCCCGTGAGCACCCAGGGTTTGGGCTGGCCCCGGCTGTTTCCGTGCCGGGTGGGCTCAGACTAACCCTGCCTGCCCCGCTTCCCTCCGCAGCTGCGGGAGATCGCCAGCCACCTGGTGCAGCTGCAGGACGCCCTGAACGAGCTCTCCGAGGAGCACAACGCCGCCCTGACGCAGTCCCAGGAGAAGCAGGCGCAGCTGGAGGGCGAGCTGCGGGCTGCCCTGCAGGAGAAGGTGAAGCTCTGGGGCCACTCCGGCGACCACGCCGGTGGCAAAGCACGAGATGAGGCTGTCGGAAAGCTCGTAGGATAAAGCTCGGTGACTGCCCCTGGTTGCCCTGCCTTCTGCCCTGCTCCATCACCCGTCTCTGTCCCCAGAAATGCCTGGAGGAGAAGATCGAGATTCTCCAGGGGAAGATTTCCCTGCTGGAGGACCAGCTGGCCAAGCTGGGGGACCGCAGCACGCAGGAGAAGGGCGAGGTCATGGGCGACATCCTGAAGGTACGGACAGGTCTCCAGTAAGGAGAGCGCGCCCCACACCCCTCTGCCCGTGGAGCAATGCCCAGCAAAGCCCGCCCCAGCGTGGGGAGGGGGCGGTCAGGGGGCAGAGGGGACAGAGCTGGGTGCCGTCTGTGGGGTGGGTGCTGTGGGGCTGAGCACCCCGTGCATGTGGGTGGGAACGGCCCCAGTAGCGCAGGGCAGCTGGGGATGGAGCTGCATCCGCGTGGTGGAAAAAGGAGCTTTGCTCTCAGAAGTGGTGCAAGGTGTTTGACGGCAGGGCTCGTGGGGGTGCGGTGGGCTCGGGGAGGGAGGGAGGCTCCGTGTCCGGCTGCTGCCGCTGGCATGAGGCTCTCGTGAAGTTGTTGGGTACCGCCTGAGTGACGTCTGGGGATGTTTTTGTGTTATTTATTTATTTTTTTCCTCCTTCCTCTTCCCTCTGCCAGCTGGAAGAGCTAAAGCAGGAGGTGTCCAGCCTCACCGCCCAAGTGATCGAGCTCCAGGCCTCCATCCTGCGCCTGGAGGAGGAGAAGAGCCAGCGGGAGGCAGCCCTGCAGGCCGAGCGCGGCCGCTTCGAGGAGGAGAAGCTCCAGCTCGGCGGGCTCATCGCCGGCCTCCAGAGCTCCCTTGCCGAGCTGCGCCTGGCCAAGGAGCAGCTGGAGCAGGACCTGCGGGCGCAGGAGGCGCGCCTGACGGCCCAGGCGGACGCGCTGACGGCCGAGGTGGAGAAGCTGAACGGCTTCCTGCTGCAGAGGGAGCAGGAGGCGGCCAGGCTGCAGCAGCAGGTGGAGCAGGAGCGGGCGCAGGCGGAGGACCTGCAGCGCCGGGAGCGAGCCTCGCAGGAGGCCGTCGCCGGGCTGAGCCGCCGCGTGGAGCAGCTGAGCGGCAGCCTGAAGCACAGCGAGGAGAAGCTGGCGCGGGTCACGCAGGAGATGGAAGGGGAGGCCCGGCAGCTGGCCGCCCTCGGCGCCGAGCGCGAGAAAGCCGCCCAGGAGAGGGACGCGGCCCTGCAGGAGCTGCAGCGCTTCCAGCAGGCCAAGGAGGCGCAGCTGGCAGCCCTGAGCGGCCAGCTGCAGAGCCTGGAGGAAGCCCGGGAGGCCTGCCAAGCCTCGTCCCTGGCAATGCAGCAGGAGAAGGCCGAGCTGAGCCAGAAGGTCCGCGAGCTGGAGGCCCGCGTCCTGGAGCTCACCGCCCAGTGCCAGCAGAGCACGGCCCAGGTGGGGACGGCTGAGGCGCTGAAAGCCCAGCTGCGAGAGCTGGAGGGCAAGCTGAAGGAGAGCCAGCAGAAGCTGGCCGACAGGGAGAAGGTGGCCAAGGAGAACGCGCGCCTGCAGGAGCGGCTGCTCTTCCTGGAGGAGTCGGTGCGGAACACCGAGGGCATCCTGGAGGACGAGAAGAGGAGGGCGGCCGAGAGCCTGGAGGGGAACCTGGCCAGGATAGCCGAGCTGGAGTCGGAGAGGCAGCAGCTGGCGCAGCGCCGTGACCAGGCGCTGCAGGAGAGGGGCGAGGAGCTGGCGAGGAGGCAGGCGCTGGAGGCGCAGCTGCAGCAGCTGGGCGAGGAGTGCAGGGAGAAGACGGCGGCGCTGCAGCGGCAGCTGGCAGAGGCGTCCTCGGCTGCCAAAGGGGAGGAAGGAGAGCGCGGGAGGCTGGAGGAGAGGGTGAGGGCGCTGAGCAGGGAGCACGGCCAGGCCTGCCAGCAGCTGCAGGCCAAGCAGGAGAAGGTGGAAGAGCTGGAGGCCCAAGCGAAGCGCCTGGCCAGCGAGCACCAGGAGCGGCTGGCCGCGCTCCAGGCCGACTTGTCCAGCGCCCGGGCGCAGGCGAAGGAGAAGGAGGGCGAGGAGCAGAAGCTGAGGGCCGACGTCTCCGCCCTGCAGGAGAAGGTGGCGGCCTCCGAGCGAGCGGCGGCCGAGCGCGTGGCTCAGCTGGAGGCGGAGGTGCGGCGGGCGACCGAGGCGCTCGAGGGGGTCTCCAAGGAGCTGTCCGAGGAGCAGCTCAAGCGCAAGGAGCTCGAAGCCGCGGCCAGGCGCCACGGGGAGCAGGAGCGCGAGGCGGAGCGGCTGGCCGGCGAGGTGGCGCGGCTGAGCGCGGCGCTGGAGGAGGCGCTGCAGAAGCACGGGCAGGACCTGGCGCGCCGGGACGAGGAGGCGAAGCGCCTGCAGGAGGAGCTGGAGCAAGCCAAGGCGGACTGCGCCGCCGAGAAAGCCCGCAAGGCAGAGCTGGAGGTGCAGCTGCAGAACTCCATCAACGAGCAGAGGGTGGAGCGGTCGGCGCACCAGGAGGAGCTGGCCCGCTCGCTGGAGCTCATCGAGGAGAAGGAGGGCGAGCTGGACGAGCTGCGGCTGAAGAACGTCTCGCGGGGCGAGGAGCTGAGAGACCTGCAGAAGACGGTCAGCAAGCTGAAGGGGGAGCTCGCCTCGGTGGAGGCGGTGAAGGAGCGGGCTTCCAAGATGGACAGCGAGCTGCAGGGCTTCCTGGGGGCCGCCAGGGCCCGCGACGCCGAGATGGACAGCATCAAGGCTGTCTACTCAAAGGAGGCCTCCCTCAAAAGCTTGGAGGAGAAGATCCGCCACAGGGAGCAGGAATCCAGCTCAAGTCAAGACCTGTACCAGGAGAAGCTGAAAGAGGCCCAGACGCTGAGTTTGGAGGTGGAGAAGCTGGAGCAGAGGTGCCGGGAGCAGCAGGACGCTATCGCCGCGCTGGAGAAGGCGGCGGCCGAGGCCCGGGCTGCTGCGTCCCAGCACCAGCAAGCGGAGCTGGAGGCCTCGAGGAGGGAGGCGGCTCAGCACAAGGAGAAGGCCTCGGAGCTGCAGAAGCTGCTGGAGGCCGCGCGATCGGCCCAGGCTCTGCAGGACGGCGCCGTGGAGGCGCTGAGGAAGGAGCTGCAGGAGAAGGGCAAGGAGCTGTCCCAGAGCAGGAACGCCATTGCCGCAGCGGAGAAGGAGCTGGCGTCCCTCCGCGCCTCGGCTCAGGAGAAGGGCAGGTCGGAGGAGGGCTGGAAGGAGCAGATCTCCCAGTGCATCCAGGAGATGGAGAGGAAGAACAGCCTGATCGGCAGCCTGGAGCACGAGGTGTCCATCCTGCACCGGCAGGTCACCGAGAAGGAGGGCGAGAGCAAGGAGCTGAAGCGCCTGATCGTCGCCGAGTCGGAGAAGAGCAAGAAGCTGGAGGAGCGGCTGCGGGTGCTGCAGGCGGAGATGGCCACCGCCGCCTCGCGGGCGGCCGAGAGGTGCTCGCTGATGAAGGTGGAGGTGCAGCGCTGCCAGGAGGAGATGGAGAAGCAGCGGCTGACCATCGAGGCCCTGAAGAGGGACCGCCACTGCCAAAGCGAACGCGAGGAAGAGCTCCGGCAGGAGGTGAAGGTGTGCCAGGACAAGTACTTCCAGAAGGAGCAGCTCCTCTCCTCCCTGCAGCAGGAGCTCAGCAGCGCCCAGGCGCTGGCCGGCGAGCTGGTGCCGCTCAAGCACCTCTGCCAGCAGCTGCAGGCTGAGCGCGCCTCCCTGGAGAGCAAGCACCGCGACGACCTGGAGCAGAGGGCCAAAGCCGCCGGCGTGCTGCAGGCAGAGCTCGCCCGGAGCAAGCTGGAGGCGGCCGAGGTGCCGGCCCTGCGGGAGAGGGCGGCGGAGCAGGAGCGGGCGCTGCAGCGGCTGCAGAAGGAGGCGGCGAGCTACGCCGAGCGGCTGGCGGGGCTGCAGCAGGCCAACGCCAGGCTGGCCGAGGAGAACCGGGGGCTGAGCGAGAGCTCGAGCCGCGGGCAGCAGCGGCTGGACGCGGAGCTGGGCCAGGCGAGGGAGAAGCACGCGCGGGAGCTGGAGCGGCTGCGGCTGGAGTCAGAGAAGCTCGTGGCGGGCAGCCGGCAGGAGGTCGAGGAGGTGGCGAAGAAGCTGGAGGCCATGAGCAACAAGTACGAGAACGCCAAGGTGAAGGTGCTGGAGGAGAGGCAGAAGTTCCAGGAGGAGAGGCAGAAGCTGATGTCTCAGGTACGGGGCTCGTGGAACTCCCCGCTCGGGCGCTCGATGCGGGGTGGGGGAGTGCAGGCAGAGCCCGCTGGGGAAGGGGCACTCATGGCCCCACCTCGGTCTCGCTTTTCCTGGCTGTGAGGCTGCTCCGGGCAGCTCTGTCCCACTGAGGGAGCACGTCGGCTCCTCCAGAGCCTTGCCCCTCACTTTCTGCCAGGGCTCTGGTGGCTCCCAGCCACGTTGGTTGCCCGTGAACTTGCTCACCAAAAGCCCCTGCCCTCCAGAGCCCGGGCTCTGCCCCCCCGCCATCCCTTTTGTCCCTAAGCTGGGGGGGTTCCTTAGGGCCCAGGTTCACAAAGGTACAACGGGGAACGGCAGCGTCAGGGCTTGGGTCCCCCCCACACCCGAATCCTCCTTAACCTGGGCGTGGGTTTGGGGGGTCTGGCCCCGCGAGGGGCCGCGTGCCCCGCGCCCGCGATGTGCTCACCTCTGCCTTTGGTGCTCGCCCCGTGACAGGTGGAGCAGCTAGAGGTATTTCAGAAAGAGCAAGCTAAGCAGGTAACGCATGCGAAGTGCCGGCTGCTTAAACGGTGACGGTGCGTGGCCCCGGCCGCTTCCCAGCAGAGCTGCTGCCTCCTTGGGAACCGTTTGCAGCGGGGACCCCGCTGCGGGGTGTCCCCGGAGCGCGTGCCGCAGGCGCTGCTTTGCTCCAGGTCTCTGGGCTCGCGCACCCGCCCCGTGGGGAGGAGGAACGGGGGACCACGAATCCTCGGCTCGGAGCTGCCTTGTCCCCAGAGAGGAGGTGCTGGCGAGCTGGAGCACCCCTTTTTTTTCCCCACCCTCTTTAACCGAGTGGGGCAGGCTGACGCTGGGAGGAGAGCGCTGAGGTTGCACAACACGCAGCCTGGGCTGGAGATGACTTTTTAAAATTATTTTTTAAGCAGCGCCCATCTCAGAGCCAGCACTCGGGAACCGCTGCTGCTTGAGCAGATGTGGCCGATGCCCGCTCCAGAGGCCGCCCCCAGCCCCTGCCCCACACGTGGCCGGGAGCCCGTGGGGTCAAGAGGGGCCATCGGCTCGTGGGGGGGACAAAGCCTCCCCATCCTCACCCCCAGCCCCTTCCCCAGCCCCTGGTGCTGCCGCAGGACGCCCAGCCTGGCTGCGCATGGGGCGAGCTGGAGGCAGCCGCCCCGGTCCCTCGAGGGGACGCGCACGCCTTGTGCCCGGGGTGGCAACAGCCCCGTGGAGCCCGGTGCTGAAATTTGGCACGGAGCAGCCCCGTGGGGCTGGGCCTCCTGCTGCTTTATCCCGCAGCAAGCCGCTGGCAGCGGAGATGGCTCCTCCAGCCGAGGGCGCGGGGGGACGGGCACCGCGTGCCGTGCTGCGCCCCGTCTCCTCTCATCCTCCTGGCTTGGGGGGGGTCTCGGTTTGCTTCTAGTGCCTGGCAGCTCCGTGCTTGTGTAGAGCAAATCTCCTCCCCGCAGGGACTAACAGCCCTGGGCTGCCTGCCTCGAGTCTGCTAACCGACGTGCGGGGTGCTGGGAGCCGTCCTGCGCGCCGGGGCTGGTTGTGGCGGGGGGAGGTTTGCGGCCGGGAGCCCTGTGCCCGGGGCTGGCGTAACAAACCCGTGCCTTTCCAGGTGGAGGAGCTGAATAAAAAGCTGACCCAGCACGAAAAGGCCACCCGCACCCAGCAGCAGCGGGTTAAGGTAAGTCGACGGGGACCTAAGGCTGGGTCCTGAGCCGGAGCTGTCCCCGGTGAGCCCCGTTTGGCTCCCCAAGGGCTGTGGCCGTGCTGCTCGGGTGGCACAGGGAGGGGGGCAGCTCTGACCCCCTGCCTTCCCTCCCCACGAGCAGGTGCTGGAAGGGGAGCTGCAGACCGAGGCCACCCGCCAGCAGGAGAAGGTGGCCGAGCTGCAGGAGCAGCTGGCCCAGAAGGAGCAGGCAGCCGAGCACTACAAAGCCCAGGTAGGCTGCGAGCCGGCACCGCCACCCCCAGCCCTCCGGGAGGCTCGGTGGGCTGCAGGTTTTCCTTCTCCTGCTTCCTCCTAGATGGAGAAGGCGAAAACCCACTACGACGCAAAGAAGCAGCAGAACCAGGACCTGGCGGAGAAGCTGAAGGCGATGGAGCAGCTGCAGAAGGAGAACGCGGAGCTCAGGACGGAGTCGGAGCGGCTGGCCAAGGAGCTGCAGCAGAGCGTCCTGCAGGCCAAGGAGTCGGAGCTGAACTGCAGGAACCTCACCAGCCAGGTCCGCAGCCTGGAGGCTCAGGTGGGCACGGCGCGGCGGGGCTCTGCCTTCCTCCTCCTCCTCCTCCTCGCCTCGCAGGGCCTGCCTCTCACCGCTCCTCTTCCAGGTGGAGTTTGCCGATCGGCAGCTGCGGGAGCTCGGCAAGTTCCAGGTGACGACGGACGCGCTGAAGAGCCGGGAGGGCTTCCGCGAAAAGCCCGCCGACCTCAGCACCGACAGCCTCGACCTCAGCCTCGACGAGCTGCAGCCGCTCAACTCCACCAGGTAACGCTCGGAGGGCCCCGTTCTGCTGCCATCACCACAAACTCTGGCTCCTGGGGGCAAACCCTCGCGTCGTCCTCCCCCGTCCCACAGGAAGGCTGCCCGCTCGCAGTCGGAGGCCTCGGCCGTGCCGGACAGCGCGGAGTCGCGGGCGTCCCAGCGGCTGCCCCGCAAGGTGGAGTCCCTGGAGAGCCTCTACTTCACGCCCATCCCCAGCCGCACGCAGTCCAAGCTGGAGAGCAGCGCCAGCTCCCTGGGCGACCTCTCCCTCGACTCGGGCTGCAGGACCCGCTCGGCGCGGCGCCGCACCACGCAGATCATCAACATCACCATGACGAAAGTGAGGGCACGGCGCGGCGCGGGGACTCGCCGTGGGCCCTGACCCTGTTTGCTTTAATTTGTTTTCCTCTCCCAGAAAGAGCCCAAGACGGAGGAACCGCTCAGCGCAGACACGTCCTTCTGCAGCGTCCGCTCGGAGCAGCCCCAAAAAGCCGCCCCGGGCAAGGGCCGCCTGCGCTCGGCCGCCTCTACCCGCTCCCTCGCCAGCTTCCCCTCGCAGGAATCCCTCGCCAAGCCCGAGACCTCCTCCCCGCAGGAGACCCCCGGCCACTCGGCGCTGCTCAGCCTCCCCGGCTACCGGCCGGCCACGCGCAGCTCCCTGCGGCGCTCGCAGGCGGGCAGCAGCTCCAGCCTGGGTGAGTCGGGGCAGGGGGCTGCTGCTGGGGGGCGGCTGGGGGCTGCGCCTTGCTGGCCCCTTCCCCTCCCCGTCCCTCACCGCTTTGGTTTTAGGCCGGAGCAGCATCTACCTGGGGACGTGCCAGGACGAGCCGGAGCAGCTGGACGACTGGAACCGCATCGCCGAGCTGCAGCAGCGCAACCGCGCCTGCCCGCCCCACCTGAAGACCTGCTACCCCCTGGAGAGCCGGGTAAGGGGGCAGCCTCAGACCCCCCCCCCCCCCCCCCCCCTCCCCTTTGTGCCTGGAGGCCGGGGCTGGAGCGCGGCCGGCCCCGAGGGCAGCCCCTCAGCGTCGCCCCTCCCCAGCCCTCCAACTCGCTGGGCACCATCACGGATGAGGAGATGAAGACGGGCGACCCCAAGGAGACGCTGCGGCGCGCCAGCATGCAGCCCGCGCAGATCGCCCAGAGCACGGCCGCCCGCCGCAGCACCCTGAGCGCGGGCTGGGCCGGGGGCATCACCACCCGGCAGCAGCGCAAGAGGCTCTCGGATGAGTCCCACCAGGGCCCCGACACCCCCGAGGTGAGCTGAGCCCCCGGGCCCACCACAGGCACCCCCAGGAGCTGGAGGTGCTGCCGGGGACCTGGTTACGGCTGCGCATGGGGACCCCCGGGGCCAGTGACCCGCACAAGGGGGGAGCAGCTCTGAGCCCTTCTGCCTTCCCGTGCGCCCCCCTCCTCGCTGTCTGCTCCCGGGGCTGTGGTCCCCTGGGCCTGGCCCCCAGCTGAGGTGTGTCCCCCCCCACCCTTGTCCCCTCTCTTCCAGTCTAAGAAGCCCGTCAGCTGCTTCCCGCGCCCCCAGACCCCCCGGGACCGCAGCGAGCGGCGCAGCTCGCAGGTCAGCCGGCGGAGCGAGCAGCAGGCACCCAGCAAGCAGGCGAGTGGGGGGCTGTGGGCGCTGGGGGGGGGGGGGGGCCGGGACCCCAACCCCCTCCCATCCTGCCCAGAGCTCCTCACAGCCCCGCGTCCTCCCCCGCAGGCCGAGAGGCGCCAGTCGATGGCATTCAGCATCCTCAACACCCCCAAGAAGCTGGGGAGCAGCCTCCTGCGCCGGGCCGCCAGCCGCAAAGCCACCCCCAAGAGCTCGCCCCACGGCTCCACGCGCCGCTCGCCCCGCATCGCCTCCGCCAAGTCCCCCAAGGGCAAGGTGGGCGGGGGGGGGGTGCCTGAGCCCCTCGGGGCATGGGGAGGGGAAGCACAAGCTCACCCCCCAACCCTGCTGGGGGGCACGTGGGCTGGAGAGCGATGTGCCCCCCGCTGCGGGCTGGGAGGCACGGCCCCGTACCTGGCCCCCTGGCCCTGGGGCAGTGGGACCGGGTCCTGCTGTCACGGGGTGGGGGGGGGTGGCTGTCCTCACGGGGCCATCGAGGCTGTGGGTGCAGGCACAGCTTCCTCACCCCCCCGCCACGGGGTGACCCCCCCCGTAACCCTCTGCTCTCCCTTCCAGGCCACTCGCAGGTCCCTCAAGGACGCCAAGTTCTGAGGTTTCCTAGCCCAGCGCTGCCAGCTCTGCCTGGACCCAGCCGCTGCCCCTCGCCTCTCCCTGCCCTCCCCAGGGACCTGGAGCAATGCCGGGGCACTTGGGGCCCCCGTCCCCCCCCGACATTGCTCTGCGTGTCCCAGTGACCCCCCCCGAGCTGTGTGGGGTGGGTTTGCTCCCCCAGGGCACCTCCGTGCCCCTGCCCCGGCTCTGCTTTGCCCCAGTCTCTGTGCGTGGCCAAATCCTGCCCTGCCGCAGGGGCTGAGCCCTCCGGGGACTGGGGAGGGAAGCGGGGAGGGCCCAGCACAGGACGGGGACAAAGCTGCCAGGGGTCTGGGAGCCCCTGGGGACCAGGGCGAGGGGCAGGGGACAGCCAGGCCAGGCAGGGCCACGCGCCTCAGGAGCGAACCTGGTTCCCCGCTGCCACCCTGCCGGCACTCCTGGGGCGAGAGGAGACATTTTTAAAGTGTTTCTACTTGTAAATAAATTGTATTTTTCTCCTGCTGAGTCCCAGGCTCCTTGGCGTGTCCCAGCCCTGCTGTGGGGCTGTGCTGGGTGGGTGCCCGGGGGGGCACAGCTGCAGCAGCCTCACAGCCCCCGGGGCTGGATCCGGCTGTCCTGGGCCCAGCACAACTCTGCCTGGGGAAAAATTGGGTGAAATCCTCCCTGCCCCTGGAGCTGCCTTCCCTCAGGGTGGTGCTCACCTGGGGCCTCGCTGTTGTGCCCAAGCAGACGCGGCAGCGTTTCTGTGTTTTAGCTCTCCTTTTATTCTCCACCAGCTCCCTCGCAGCCCGCCCGTGAACCTCAGCGCCGGAGCCTCCCCCGACACCGTCTGCAGGGCTGAGCCCCCGCTGCTCTCCCCAGCCCCGGTGCTGGGCTGGAAGCGACCTCTCGGCCGGGTGCCAGGGCTCCTGCCCTGCCCTGGTGGCTGGGGGTGCCTGACGTGCCATGGGGCAGGCAGGATGCGCCCCGTCCGCCGGCCCCACCGACGTGGCTTCAGCCTCTTGGGCGCCGCCGCGGGGAGCCCAGCAGCTCCTCTCCTCCCTCCACCTGCGCTGGGACCCCCCTGGAGGGGTCGTTCTGCACCGCCACCCGCAGCGTCCCCAGGTCCCCCCGCGCAGCGTGGGGTCCGTGGGGCTCCGAGCCTGCGGGGACAGCGTGGCCCCTGCCTTCACTCCCCGCAGGTGCTGGCGTGCCGCTCCACCTCGGCCGGGCTGAACCGCAGCTGGCAGATGGGGCAGGGCACCCAGGCGCCGGGGGAGGGCGGCTGCTCCCCGTCGGAGTCGTCCTCGCCGCAGCGGGAGGCGTGCGCGGGCAGGAGCGCCACGCTGAAGCAGCCTGCGGGAAGGGGGACGAGGGGGTTGTCCCCAGACCTCTGCTGAGCCCCTCGGGGCGTCCCCGACCCCTGGGGACGAGCCCCGGGCTGAGGGCACCTCCGCAGAGCGCTCACCCGAGCAGATGGGGCACTGCCCCACCGCCTCCCCTCCGCTGCCGCCTGCCCGTCCCTCGCCGTGGCCGCTCCCTCCTGCGCTGGGCTTCCCCGGGGGAGCTGGCAGAGCCCTGCGGAGGTGCTGCAAGCTTGGGGCTCGCCGTGCTGTGTGCTGCCCCCCCCATAAAGCACGACGGGCAGCCAGAAACCAGGGGGCAGCTGCTGGATCCAGCAACGTGCCCCCAGCTGCGGGGAAGGAGCCAGCGTGGAGGCTCAGGGCAGCAAAATCACCGGGCTAGGGGAGCAACACGGCGCTGTGGGAGGTAATTACCTGCCTGCGGGGCTGCGAGCCCTCTGCCTGCGGAGCCTCTTGGGGGCTGCAGGGACGTCCTGAGCACACCCTGGAGAACAAACAGCCCATCAGCCTTCCCCCTGCTGCAGCGCCGGGGTCGTGGGGCAGGAAAACAGCGTGGGGTCGGACACCCGGCCGGGACAGCCCAGCGCAGGGCTCACAGCGCTCCCAGGAGCAGCGGCACTCACGGCTCCTCTTGGCCCAGCAAGGAGGGGGGCAGTCCTCCCCCAGCCAAGGCAAGCCACGGGATCAGCCCAGAGCTGCGGATCCCCGCATGGGATCCTTCCGACCACGGGCAGGACAGGATCCCTCGGGGCACTTTTGGGGGCTCACCCGGTGCTGCGGGGCCTCCCTGGTCCTCAGCCGGCAGCTCCGCGCTGCTCCCCGGGGCGCTGGCTCGGGGCTTCAGCGCCCGGCTCCGCGCCGCCGACAGCACCATCCTGGCCGGGCGGCTCCAGTGGGATTTGGTGCCCGGCTCCAGCTGCTGCAGGCGGCTCCGGAGCTGCTCCTCCTCCCTCGAGCTCCTGGGCACAGAGAGCTGTCGGCACCGTGCTCCCCGGCCGGGAGGTGCTCGGGGCGTCCGGCACCGCGGCTTGGAGACGTCTCCCCGGGGCCACGCGGGGAGAGGAGGAGGAGTGCGGGCAAGAGAAAGCTCAGAGCTGGCCCAGGTGGGTCACAGACTCGTAGAAGGTCCCTGGGGGCAGGGATCCGGGTCTTTGGGCTCCTTGGGCTCTCGGCTGCCTTAGGGACCAGCGTCAGCCAGCGGAGCCGACCCCCAGGCTCTCCAAACCCCAGGCAGCACAGCCCAGGCTCCACTTCCATCCCAGTCCCCATGTCCATCCCAGTCCGTCCCAGTCCATCCCATCCCAGGCTCCACATCCATCCCAGTCCATCCCAGAGCACCCCATCCCAGTCCATCCCAGTCTACCCCATCCCAAGCTCCACATCCATCCCAGTCCATCCCAGCCCACCCCATTCCAGGCTCCACGCCCA
>NC_048893.1:203884095-203904482 GCF_011077185.1 Oxyura jamaicensis
CCCCCCGCCCCGCACCGGCCCCGCCGCTGCCCGAATTCTCCCGCGCAATCCCCTTGGCCCCGCCCCTCGCCCCCCAGACCCCGCCCCTCGCCCCTCCCAGTCCCGCCGCGGTGGCTGACGGGACTCGTAGTCCTGCGGCGGCGCCGCGTCACCGCGCCGGGCCCTAAGGGAGCGTCTGCCGCGTGCCGCCCCCGTAGGGACGCGTGAGGGAGGCGCGGGGCGGCCGCGCACTGGGGGGGTCGGAAATGTTTGACGGTCCCTAGCCCTACAGCCCGCCCCTTCCTCCTCCTGACTGGCCGCGAGGGCAGCGCCGCGCGTGGCGATTGGCCGAGGGGGCGGCGGTCTGGCCGCTGATTGGCGGGCGGCGGCGGAAGGAGCTGGCTGCCGGCGGGAGGGGAGGGGGGGACTTAGCGGAGGGAGGGGGGGGGCAAGATGGCGGCGGTGCTGGAGGTGGAGGTCGGCGGCCCCGGCGAGCGCGACGGGGAGGAGGTGGGGGGGGGACCGGGGGGGGACAAATCGGGGACAAATAGGGGACAAATAGGGGACAAATCGGGGACAAATCCTTCCCTCTGAGGCCTGGCCCGGGCTGCCCCGAGGAGCTGCGGGGGGCCCGGCCCTGGCAGTGCCCAAGGCCGGGGGGGGGGGGGGGGGGGGGAGGTGGCACGGCCCGGGTTTCTTCGGTGCCTTTCCTCAGGGGTCTGTGGATTGCCCCGAGGTTCTCGAGGGCGAAGGCTGGTGCCGGGGGAGGTGAGGGCCGGCGGGCGTGCGGGGCGCTCCCCGTCGGTCTGACCCCTGCAGGGCCGAGCCCCCCAGGAGCCCAGCGTGTGCCCAGCCGAGGGGGGAGGATCCGGCCCCAGATTCCTCGCACCTCGCAGCGCGTCTCGGCCCCTCTGCAGTGCCGCCGGCTGCGTTCCGAGAGCCCCCGTGAGCTGGGGGGAGCCTGCTGGCCGCACGGGCGTGGAGAGCTGCAGGGCCGTGGCCCTCAGCAGGGAGGTTCCTGGACCTCAGCCTGGCAGGGAGGGCTCGTGGAGGAGCCCCGGGGGCAGAGGACGGCGCTGGTTTCTGCCGGAGGTGCCACGGAGCGCAGGCGGCTGATAAGGAGGCCGAGGGCTGCTCCTATCCCTTTGCTCCCTCCCACAAAGTCCACGTCCAAGGGTGGATGGGGACGGCCCGGGGTGGTGGTGCTGAGCCTGGGGTGCTGGAACGAGCTGGGGCCTGGCAGCAGCGCCTGCTCCGTCCATTGTCCGAACACTCCTTGAGGTCCTGCAGCATGGCGTGGAGCTGCGGGAGCTCGAGGGGCTTTGGACAGCGCTCTGAGACACAGGGGCTGGTTTTTGGGTAGTCCTTTGGGGACCCAGGAGTCAGACTCGATGGTCCTGGCGGGTCCCTTTCCCCTCAGATACTCTGCGGCTCCATGAAAAGCCGGGTGCCCACGCTGCACCCCGGGGGCATCTTCAGAGAGCTGGCTGGCGTGAAACGCTGCTCGTGCTGTCGGGCTCAGCCTCCTGCACCAAAACCTCTCCCCTGTCCGTACCAAAGGGGCGCGGAGCTCGCACACCCGCAGCTGAGCTCCCCGGGAGAGGCAGAGTACCCTCCCGCTCCGCGTGCCTCTCGTTTCCCCGGGGCTTTGGCAGCTGCTGCCCAGCAGAGCTCCGCAGTTGGGTGTTCTCTCGCCGCGCCGGCGTGGGGTAAAGGCCGGGCAGTGTGCTTGGCGTGCTGTGAGCCCTGCCAGCGGGTACCCGGCTGCCCTCCGAGCGCTCGGCCCCCGGGTGCTGAGGTCAGCAGCTGCCGGCTCCGCGGCCCCGTCAGTGGGGTGACGGGATTACCGCACCGCCTTTCCTCCGAGGGATGATCTGGACGAGGGGATCGAGTGTGCCCTCAGCAAGTCTGCAGATGACACCAAGTTAGGTGCGTGCCTCGATCTGCTCGAGGGTAGGAAGGCTCTGCAGGAGGATCTGGAGAGGCTGGACCGATGGGCCGAGGCCAACTGCATGAAGTTCAACAAGGCCAAGTGCCGGGTCCTGCACCTGGGGCACAACAACTCCAAACAGAGCTACAGGCTGGGAGATGAGTGGTTGGAGAGCTGCCAGGCAGAGAAGGACCTGGGAGTAGTGGTTGATAGTTGGCTGAATATGAGCCAGCAGTGTGCTCAGGCAGCCAAGAAGGCCAGCAGCATCCTGGCTTGTATCAGAAATAGTGTGGCCAGCAGGGCCAGGGAGGTGATCGTCCCCCTGTACTCGGCTCTGGTGAGGCCGCACCTCGAGTGCTGGGTTCAGTTTTGGGCCCCTCGCTACAAGAAGGACATGGAGGTGCTCGAGCGAGTCCAGAGAAGGGCTACGAAGCTGGTGAGGGGCCTGGAGAACAAGGCTTACGAGGAGCGGCTGAGGGAGCTGGGACTGTTCAGTCTGGAGAAGAGGAGGCTCAGGGGTGACCTTATTGCACTCTACAGGTCCCTGAAGGGAGGCTGTAGCGAGGTGGGGGTCGGTCTGTGCTCCCACGTGCCTGGTGACAGGACCAGGGGGAATGGGCTGAAGCTGTGCCAGGGGAGGTTTAGGTTGGATATTAGGAAGAACTTCTTTCCTGAACGGGTTGTGAGGCACTGGAATGGGCTGCCCAGGGAAGGGGTTGAGTCCCCATCCCTGGAGGTCTTTAAAAGACGTTTAGATGTAGAGCTCAGGGATATGGTTTAGTGGGGACTGTTAGTGTTAGGTCAGAGGTTGGGCTGGGTGATCTTGGAGGGCTCTTCCAACCCAGACAATTCTGTGATCCTGTGAAATACCTCCTGAGCGCCCCAGCAAAGGTTGTGGGGAGGTTCTGGGGGCTTAGCCCCTGCTGGAAGCTCGGGGTGGCGTGGGGCTCTTCCGAGGGCTGTGCTGCTGCCTGCGGGGATGTTAGCCCCGGATTCCTGCCCGCCGTCACCCAGGGAGCTTCGGGGAGCGCCGAGGAGACGGAGGGCAGCGCGCATCGGTCCCATCCTTACCGTAAGCAGCACGCATCAGGCACAGCCTGGTCTCAGGCAGCCGTAGGAGCTCGGGCCGGGTATCGCCCAGCGGAGGGGCCTGGGGCAGCCCGCCGCACGCTCTGGTCCTCTGGGTTCTCTTCGGCTGACGAGGACGCGACGGGATCCGAGCGCTGGGTGCAGAACGGAGACGCTCAAAGCGGCGTGCGCGCCTGGCGGGGGGGGCAGGCGTGGTGGGCTTCACCAGCGCTGCGTGTTTCTGGGGTCAAACCTGGGTCTCTGTGATCTGAGAGGACGCTGCGGGGCAGGGCAGTGGCCTGAGGCCCCTTGGTTCCTGCAGGGACAATGAATTCGATGTCACAGGGTCTGTTCCCGCAGGGACAAGTAACTCAGCACGCGGCAGCGCTGGGCTGACGCTGCTCGGGGGGGGCAGGCCTGTGCCAGCGTCGCAGCGCTCGCACCCAACTGCTCCCTGCACCCAGCACAGCTCGCTGCTTTTGCAGGTTTTTGCTCTAAAAAGCTCCCAAATCGCCCCTTTTCTGGAAGAAGCGAAGCCCCGACGAGGTCTGCCCCACGCAGCGTGCTCTCAGGGCGATGCCGGGCGGTGCTGAGCCGGGGGGGGGCTCAGGAGGATTTGGGGGTCCTGCTGTTCGGTCCCGGCTTGTCCCTGCGTTCCCCTCCCGAGGTGTTACAGGACAGGCAGCGAGCGGGGCGGCTGGGGCCGATGCCTCCGGGCTCTCTGGGTGAAGATCTGCAGCCCTGGGGGAGAGCCGAGGGACCCCCTTCCTTCAGCGGGACCCCCGCCTGCAGCAGCCTCTCGCTGGGGGCAACGTGGGAACCTCCGTCCGGGGGTGAGGCGTGGGCGCTGCAGCCAGGAGCCCACTCAGGGCTTTGTCTCCTTTCTCTGGCCCCGAAGCCCGGCTGCTGCCAGCACCCTGCGTCCAGCCCCGCGGTCTCAGGCTGTGCCAGCCTTCGTCTCCCGTCCCCGGTGACGCCGCCGCCGCCCGCCCGGGGCCGGTGGTGCCCAGCCTCGGCCGTCTGATGAGGCAAAAGCTGCCTGCGGGAGGAGCTTACAGCAACGGCGGCGAAGCTAAACCTTTCTTTTCCACTGCCTGGTTCCAAAAAAAGGTGCCTGCGGGCGGTGCCGGGGCTTTGGGCCCCCTTCCCCCTCTGCTCCTGCCTCGTGCTGGGGTTTTCCCTCTGTGCCCAGAGCCCCCCCAGGGCTGCGAAGCTGTGCCTCAAAGTCACTCCTGCGCTGCCTCAGCGGTCACGTCGCGGGTGGGTGGCCTACAGCCACCTCCGTGCCGGGCTTTCCCTCGTGAAGGTCTTTGGGAGCGCCCCGGTGGGCTCGAGGAGGGGCCGTGCCGTGGCTCAGGGGCCGCTGTCTCTCTCCGCCGGCTGCAGAAGCCGGGTGCAGCCCCGGGGTGACCTGCGGTGAGCGGTACCCGCACGGCACCGCTGCCTCCGGGCACGAGGCTGCCCGGGGGAGCGAGGCAGAGGAGGGTGGAGGCTGGGGTCGCCGCTCCCAGGCTTCAGCAGCTGAGCTTTGTCTTCTTTTGTCTCCTTAGGTCGACCTCTCACACTTGTCCCCCGAAGAGAGATGGAGGTGAGTTGGTGGTGTAAGGAGAGCCTGTGCTCGCCGGCTGCAGAGGCCGTGCTTTGTGCTAGAGGGAGCTGAGGGCCTGCCTCGAGACAGCGCCGGCGGTTCTTTCAAACTGCTTGCCTGCTGTTCTGCCTTATCCCCTGGCCAAACCGATTTCAGCCTCGTGCTGCCGAGCCCACAGGCGCGCTCTTGTCTCGGCACCGGGTTATTGAACGCCTCAGATCAGCGGGTTTGCCGTGCTTGGTGGGTTTGGATTTATTTCCAACTTGGATTTTTTTTTTCCTACCTTGGACTTAGGCTGCAGCTTAAAGCTCAAAGTTAACTTCCAGCTCTTAAGGCTTAATGAGCGCGCTTAGCACCACGAGGTAAGGGTGCAGCTTTGCCTCGGCTTGCGGTCAGACAGCAGCGCCGAAAGCAAAGGAACCGCAGGCGTCGGTGCAGCGCCGGTCGGTGCCAGTCGCTCCTTCTGGGCTGCAAGGAGTCAGCATCACCCAGGGCAGGGGGAGGAAGCCGTGTGCTGGGGGCTGAGCAGGCGGAGGGAGGTTTTGGCAGGACAGCCTTGTTCCGTGGTTGCCCTGGGCCGCCGTGGTGTAAAACTGGCAGCTTTAGGGACGTTTTTTCTTCCTTTCCCCCCGGGATGGCAACGCAGCGCCCGCACCCCCGCGTTCCTTAACGCCGCTCTCCTGCGCCGGCTGCGTGCCTGCCGTGCCGCACGGGGGCTGCGCCTGCGCGCCCCTCAGCCGCCTCCTCGCTGCTGTTGCAGGGTGGAGCACGCGCGGATGCACGCCAAGCACCGCGGTCACGAGGCGATGCACGCCGAAATGGTCCTCATCCTGATCGCCACGCTGGTGGTGGCGCAGCTCCTGCTGGTTCAGTGGAAGCAGAGGCACCCCCGCTCCTACAACGTAAGTGTCTCCGGCTGCGCGTCTCGTCCCCGTCCTTCGGCCGATGGGGAGCCCGCCCGTGCTTCTTTCCTGGCTGCTGGTGCAACGCCCTCGTCTTCCCAGCAGCCGGAGGGATTCCGGCCAGGGACGAGGGTGAACGCACCGGGCGGCCTGAAGCCTGGCTTGTGCTGTCAGCACGCGGCACGGTGACGCCAGAAGGAGCGGGCAGGTCTCACGCTGTGCTAACGGCAGCGCGGGCGGGAGCCGCGTTTGGCCGAGGCTTCCCTCAGAGCCTGCTCGCTGAGGGCACCCCGGGTTTGAAGCTCCTGTGCTGCTTCTGGGCCGTCTGCTGAGCAGCCCCGCCGCTTTCCGACACCGCTGCCGTGTGTCAGCTTGCCAGAAAGGCTCCAGGGCTGTGCCTGGACCAGGAAACGAACCCCACCTGATTTTCTTACCGTAACGAGCATTTCCAGGCAGTTCCTGTAACCCTCTGGGAAACCAAAACCAGGCCCGTTGGCCCGTTCCCTCCCCAAAGCCCCCAGGAGCCCAGCGGCACGGCAGCGGCTCTGCTTGGGAGTATCTGGGGCAGAGGCAAGCCTGGACCTTGGTGCTGTGCCAGGCTCCTTGTTTAACGCTTGCCTCCGGGGCTGTGGTTCCAACGTTGGGAAGCCTGAAAAGGCAGAGGTTTGCGTAGCCCTCCTGCAAGGACTGGTCAGGCAGATCCGCTCCCGTGCCTCTTAGCAGCGTTCCCTCCTCCAGCCCTGGTCCTTTGCTGCCACAGACACCTTACTGCCAGCCAGCTGTCGCCGCTGGCTCCCTTCAGCCAGGCTCTGAGCCCGTTCCCTGGGCGCTGGCGGCCACCAGCCCAAATTCCCCGGCTCCCTGACACCGTTCAGAGCCCTTTGATACCAGCGGGAGCGAGGCTGCCAGGAGCACGGGGGTGTTTCTGCTGCCTGGCGCGCAGCGAGCCAGCTTCACGGCCTTTCCTCCGCTCTGGCAGATGGTGACCCTGTTCCAGATGTGGGTGGTGCCCCTGTACTTCACGGTGAAGCTGTACTGGTGGCGCTTCTTGGTCATCTGGCTGCTCTTCTCCGCCGTCACAGCTTTCGTCACCTTCAGGGCAACCCGAAAACCGCTGGTACAGACGACGCCCAGGTTAGTAGGAGCGTTCCTGGGAAGCGTCCTCAGCCCGAGGGAAGCGTTCCAGAGAGTCCTTTTGTGTCTCGCTGCCACAAACCACGGCCTCGCTCTGCGGTTTGCCCTGCTCAGCCACTGCAGCACCTCAGGGTGTAACTCAGGGTGTGTGCTCCTGCGGTGCTTTCACCGTGCTGGGCAGCTGAACAGCACCGCCGCTCTCACTGCCCCTCCTCAGATGAGGAGGGGAAGGAAAGGAAAGAACAACTCACGGGGTGAGATAAGGATGGCTTAATTAAAGAGAAATATATTATTAAGGAAATATTATTAATTAAACAATTCAACTAAAGGGAAAAAAGGGAAAGGGGAAGAGGGAGGGGGAAAGGGAATAACAAGACAAACCAAGTAGAGGCTGTGTGGAAGTGCAGAGGAAAGGAATTCCTCTCTAATCCCACCACCGAGCGATGCTTGAGCACGTCCTTGCAGCAGGGCCTCACCGCACGCAGCCGGTGTTCGGGAGGAGGACAGACGTTCTCCCAGCGAGAGCCCACCCCTGCCCTCTTCTTCCTTTTCCCCCTTTTCTTGCTGGGTGTGACCCCACATGGTGTGGAATAGCCCTTGGGTTGGTTCAGGTCAGCTGCCCTGGGGAGGTTTCTCTCTCACTTTTTGCCCACCCCCTGGGAGGGTCAGAGAGAGTCCTGATGCTGTGCCAGCACTGCTCAGCAGCAGCCACAACACCGGTGTGATCCCCCTGCTGTTCTAGCTCCAAGTGCAGAGCTCAGCACTGTGTGGGCTGCCGCAGGGAACGTTAACAGCCCAGCCAGACCCAGCACAGTTACCCTGCTGGAGGCTCTCCGTGGAGCTGCCATCCCCAGCAGCCAGACCCGTGTGTTGTCGGGGCGGTGCGAAGGGGGCCTGGCAGGCTCCCCGAGCACGTTCCCGGCGTGATGCTCACTCGCTTGAGGCCGTCGGGGATCCTGAGGCTTCTCGTTTGGAAGTCCGGACCGCGAGCTGCCATGGCAGCAGCAGATCTGTAGCCAGAATTAGTATCTGTAAGCCTCTCTGTGCCCACGTGTGTGGGTGGTCGAAACATCGGACTGGGAAAAGCGGCAGCCTGTAGGTGCTCGATGCGGCTCCGTTCGGGAGGAGCAAAGCAGCCTAATTCTTGTTTGGTATTTTTACAGGCTGGTTTACAAGTGGTTTCTGCTAATATACAAGATCAGCTACGCCACTGGGATCGTGGGGTACATGGCTGTGATGTTCACGCTTTTTGGTCTTAACTTATTGTTCAGGTGAGTGAAGCCTCGGGCTCCGATTCCCGGGGCGGGGGACGTGACAGGCCGTGGGGAGCGAGGTGTCTGGGACTCTGGGGCAACATCTTGGCAATCTGCCTGATGTGGCAGGAGGCCAGAGAGACTTTTAGGGTGTCCTCCCCCTGCGTGCTTGTGATGCTGGGGCTGCTCAAGAGCCCAGCTTCCCCCAGGGCCGCTTCCTCTGGCTCTGTGCGCGTCCAGCCTGGGGCAGCGGTGAGATCTCCTCGATAACCAGGTGCCTGCAGCCAGCGGCCAGCCCCGGCGTGGCAGCAGAGGACCTCCCCCCAAGCCACCCTCCATTTCAGAGAGTCTTAATTTCTCCTGGAGCCATGCGCAGGCCTGGCAGCTGCCTGCAGGGCTGTGGAGGGGTAGCCGGGGGCTTGTCTGGAGCCCACCCGGTGCACGTTAGAGCCGGGGAGATGGCAGCAGCTGCTCGCTTCAGGGGCAGGCGAGGGAGATGGGCAACAGGCATGAGGTATGGCCCCCGCAGCATGCAGGGGACGAAGCGGTGAGGTGCCCCAAGGGCAGGGGCTGGCGCTGTGCCTGCAGGCACGCAGAAGGTCTCTGCAGGGGACTGGTGGCAGACACGTGCTCACCGCCTGTGACTGCTCCTGTGGCGGAGCCACGCGTGCTGCAGCACTGCTGGGCTCCTCTTGCCCGCTGGCTGTGCGCCCCTGCGGCTGCAGAGCCCCCCTCCACGTCGCCTGGGCTCTTCTGTTGTAGAATCAAACCAGAAGATGCGATGGACTTCGGCATCTCCCTCCTCTTCTACGGTCTTTACTACGGGGTCCTGGAGCGGGACTTTGCCGAGATGTGTGCAGATTACATGGCCTCGACGATCGGGGTGAGTTAAGTCCTGTCCTCCCGGCAGTCCTGCCTGGGAACAGGGGAGCCGGGAGCAGGCTGCTTGCAGCCCCAGCTTTTGCCTCCCCGAGGAAGCTCTGCCCTAGGCAGGGCTCTCTGAGGCAGGTGCCTTGCTTGCTGCGCGCTCTCGGGGTCTGCGGCCAAGGTGCCCGCGTCAGGTTTCTGACAGGAGTCACTCGGGGGTCCCTCCCCAAGGGGTGGGGGTTTTACTCGGGTGGGCGGCTGAGCTCCACCACAGCCGCTCCCTCACTCCCCCTCAAAGAGGAGCGGGAGAAAATTCAATGAAAAGGGCTCAGGGGTTGAGATAAGGACGAGGAAATCACGCAGGAATTATCGTGATGGGCAAAACAGACTCAGCACAGGGAGATAGTAAGATTTATTGCCTATTGCTAACGAGCTAGAGAAGTGAGAAACAAAGGAAAGAAACCAAAAGCACCTTTTCCCCCCCCCCCATCCACCCTCTTCCACCTCCTCCCCCCGAGCGGCACAGGGGAACGGGGCAATGGGGGTTATGGTCAGTCTCTAGCACTTCTTCGCCGCCTCCCTTCTCGGTCCCTCTCATCCCCTGTGCTGTGGGCTCCCTCCCACGGGATGCAGTCCTTGCTGAACTGATCCAGCGTGGGCTGCCCAGAGGCAGCAGCTCTCCAAGAACTGCTCCAGATCTGGGTCCGTCCCACGGGGTCCATCCCTCGGGAGCAAACTGCTCCAACCTGGGTCCCCCACGGGCAGCAGCTCCTGCCAGGTCACCTGCTCCTGCGTGGGCTCCTCTCCACGGGCTGCAGCGTGGAACCCTGCTCCCCCGTGGTGCTCCATGGGCTGCAGGGGGACAGCCTGCTTCACCAGGGGCCTCACCACAGCCCGCAGGGGACTTCTGCTCCGGCTCCTGGAGCCCCTCTCCCCCTCCTTCTTCTCCTTCTTCTCCTTCTTCCCCTCTCCCCCTCCTTCACTGACCTTGGTGCCTGCAAGGCTGTTCCTCACTCCTCTCCCTCTCCCAGCTCTGTGTGGTGCAGCGTTTTTTTTCCCTGTCCTAAATCTGCTCTCACAGAGGCACAAACAACATCACTTACTGGCTCGGCTCTGCTCAGCAGTGGGGTCCTTACCTAACACGGGGCAGCTTCTAGATCCCCCTCACAGAAGCCACCCCCATGGCCCCCTGCTCCCAAAACCTCACCATGTAAACCCCCTACACAAGGACCACGTCTGTCCTGTGAGAGGGGGAGGGTCTGCGTGGTCCCCCCGGGCTCCTGACAGATATTTGTCTGTCTGAGCCTTCAAACTGGCCCAAGCCTCGGGCTGTCCCTGCGGGCAGAGCGGGCGTTCTGATGGCCTGACATCTCCGTCCCTCTCACCTGAAGTGCCAAAGAAAAGTGAACCAGAACACCCGTGGGGTGGATCGTGTTTCCCCGTGGCTCTGCTCGCCTTCCCCTTCCTCTCACTGCGATTTCTGCGGCGATCCAGCCTCCTGGGTAGATCTCCAGCCATTTATCTCTTCCCCCACCTCCCAGTGGTCGCCCCTGCCTGTAGCTCGTCCTGCCTGGCCACCACGCGGTCCTGGCCGCTGTCCCCTGGTGTGCACGCTCCCACACGGAGCCATGAGGGCCAGCTGGGCCCTGTTTGGCTGTCTCGGCTCAAACCCACGACCTGCAGCCTGGGGGGATCCCCCCAGCGTGGGGGGGTCGCAGAGACGTGGCCGCAGGCAAGTGGGGGGCTGCGGGGGGCTGGCAGGGCGCTGGGGCACGACGGGCTGTGCCGTGACTGAGCAGCACCGTGTCCTCTTGCAGCTGTTTCCCACAGCTGAGCCTGTGACAAGGTTTTTAAGCCCAAAAGGCTGAGGCTGGATGCCCAGGGCACTGGCCCAGCCCTCCCTAAAGCTGAACCGCTCCGAGGGGCTGTGGGATGTGTGCCCCCCCCCCCCCCAGTGACCAGCTCTCCCTCTGCTCTGCCCTGCTCAGTTCTACAGCGCCTCGGGGATGCCCACCAAGCACCTCTCCGACAGCGTCTGCGCCGTCTGCGGCCAGCAGATCTTCGTGGATGTCAACGAGGAGGGGATCATCGAGAACACCTATCGCCTCTCCTGCAATCACGTGTATCCTTCTGCTCCGGAGCCAGCGCCTGCCCCCGCCGCCCTCCTGCCCCTGCTCAGCACCAAGGAGCGCGCGTGCGGGACGCCGGGCGGCTCTGCGGCGGTGGCAAAGGATCCTCAGGGGGATGGCAGCTGAGCTGGCACAGAAAGGCCGTGTCCTGCGTGTCCCCGTGCTCGTTTCCTTGCTGCCTCCTCGTGCGTTGGTTTTTTTCCACTTCTCCCTCTGCCCGGCTCCAGCAGTCCTGGCGTGGAGCTGGGCCTCGCTGTCCCCCGCACGGAGCTGACACGTCTCCGGCAGAGCCCCGCGGGCTGTGTGTCGCCCTGGCCGCCCCCCCTGGAGGGAGAAATCGGCAGCCCTCGTTTCCCTGCTGGCAGGGCTCAGGCGCTGTGTGCCCGGCCAAGCTCCAGCCGCATCCTGCCCGCTTCCTCCGTCCCCGCAGCTCCTCTGGCAGCACCGCGTGTGGAGCTCCCAGCGCCCTGGCAGCTGATGGGGGTGAAGCCAGTTGCAAAAGTGGAAGTCCTGACAGCTCAGAGCCGTGGCCGGGGGCAGGTCAGGGGTTTTTCCAGCCGTGACTCAGTGGTGGAGCTGGGATGTTCTCCGCTACTGCCTCCCTGACTCAGAGCGCGGTGGTTTCCAGCCTGCCTGAGCAAAGGTCACGGAGCTTGTTGCCTCACGCTGGGCGCCGAAGGCAGTGTGGAAACGCCTGCAGCAGCTGAGCGGGGGCCGGATACGGCCGCAGGAGGATGCGGGGCAGAGGCTGCTGGCGAGGGAGCGGCTCCTGCACTGCGCTGTGCTGGAGCCCTGCTGGTGATCCCGGGGGGAGCTGCTTGGCCGGGGACGGCCTCGAGGACGCCCCTGTTCGGGGGAACCGGCCTCGCCTTGCCACGCGGCTCTGGTTACAGCCACGGCACGTCTCCCCGCCACTTCTCTGGGCTGCGTTGGGCTCTGCGGCTGTGGCACAGCGCGAGTGACGGCTGGCAGGCGGGCGGCCGGGAAACGCCGCGGGGCAGCTTGGTGCGCGGAGCCGCCTTGGCAGAGCGGCCGCTCCCAGGGGCTGCGGGCACCCGGGGGCTGCCCCGCGTGTCCCCGCTGCGAGCCCCTTTCCGGGAGGCGATGGGTCTTCTAGGAAAGCTCTGCGTTGGGCAACGCAGCCGTCCTCGTGCCGCGTGGGTGCTTCCTGTGCCCTGCGTGTGATGTGGGGGTGATTCTGATTCCTTCAGGCGTGACAGAGGCCCCGTTTCCTCCGTGCTCGCTCGCGGCGCCCCGTGCCCAGGCACTTCCCTTAACGTGCCGCTCCCCAGGTTTCACGAGTTCTGCATCCGCGGCTGGTGCATCGTCGGGAAGAAGCAGACGTGTCCATACTGCAAAGAGAAGGTGGATCTCAAGAGGATGTTCAGTAACCCGTATCCTTTCTCCACGGCGGAGCTGGTTCCCCGCTTCTGCTCCGGAGCTGGGCACGGAGCCGCGGGAGCCTCGGGGGAGCTGGGAGGGCGCGGGTTTGGGTGAGCTGCTGCTCCCTCGGGTGGGAGGCAGGAGCCTCCGTCCTGGTGGCGTGGGGCAGCTCCTGCCTGGGCTGCGCTCCCCTCGTGCCTCCCCGTGGCTCTTTAACTCCGTTCCACACAGCTGGGAGAGGCCGCACGTCATGTACGGGCAGCTGCTGGACTGGCTGCGCTACCTGGTGGCCTGGCAGCCGGTCATCATCGGACTGGTCCAGGGCATCAACTACATCCTGGGCCTGGAGTAAGGGAAGGCGGCGGGCAGCCGTGGAGCCACGCGAGGCCACGGGCCGGGGGCAGAGGACAGCAGCCGGCCGGATCCGTCGCATCTCGGCCGCCCCCGAGGACCGCGGCACCGAGGACTCGTCCCTGGGGCGACCCCCAGCCAAGCAGCTCCCGCTAGGGCCCCGGGGGAGCCTGGTTTTTTAAAAGCAATTATTTTAATGCGCGTATTTAAAACTTTCTATTGCAGACGAAGAGACGGGTGGCCCCGTGTCCCAGCCCTGGGGCCTGCTCCTGCAGGAGGCTCTTGGCTTGGGGCCGTTGGTCTCCCTTCCCTGCTGGGCCTGCAGCTGGTGAGGAAGGGCCAGGGCAGCGCATCAAGGTGCGGGGCTCGTCTCCCTGCCAGCTGCCCTCCTGCTTCTACAGGAGAAGGCTGGGCCCGTGCACTGCGTGGCGGGGAGCCACGGGACGGGGGGACACCCCGGGGGACAGAGCGACACGTGGCTGCCCTGGGCTGGGCTCTTTCCCACCTGCTCCCCGCTGCGGGTGTACGGGGAGGGAAGGAGCCGCTCCTGCACTGCCCTCTGAGCGTGGTCTCGTCCGGTGCCCCCCAGCCTCTGCCTGCCTCACCCTTTTGTACGCTCCCCTCTTTTCTATGTCCCCCTGCGCGTCCCCGTGCCTCACCAGGGCTGGTGCTGTCCTCAGCCGGCCGGGATGCGGGGCTGGGGGGGGGGGCTTCTCCCCTTGCACCCCGTTGGTAGTGGAGCGGGTGAGGGCCCCCCAGCTGGTGTTCGGTGCCAGCGGCGCGTGGCCACGCTGGCAGAGCGAGGCCTCCCCCGGCCCCGTGGCTTTGGCACGGGATCGTCCTCGTGCTGCAGGCACTGGGGAAGTGGCCGGCACCGCGACGCCGCCGGGGGCTGTGTGTCAGCCGGGGGCTGCCCGGCGTGGGGCTGCCCGCCTGCCCTGCTGCGTGCTGGGTTTCTGTAGGGCGAAACCGCCCCGCCATGTGCCAAACACACACACAGCGCCCGGGGAACTGATGTGGCGCGGGGATTTTCTCCCTCGTCCCGCCTGTGCTGCGGCCAGATGGCGTTTCCTCCTCCCGCCCCTGCACTGTCTGGACGCAGCGGTGGCTTCTGCAGCCTCCCCGCAGGCGCTGCCCACGGCGGGCAGCCCCAGCAGCCTGCGGGCGGTGGCACCGCGCTGGGCAGCGCTGAGGGTGCTGTGCTGCAGCCCCGGTGCCCGCGGGCGCTGCGGGGAGGACGCGGCCGCTGGGCTGCCCGTGGGGGAGAAGCGGGATGCGCGGCGCTTGGCGGGCTCTGCAAGGAGCCCCGCGCTGTCACGGCGCCAGCACTGCCCTTCCGGGGGTTGTTAATAAAAAATGCCAGAAAACTCACTGGGTTTTGGGGGGCTTTTATTCGACACCTGTCATTTCTCTGCTACCATGGCTTGAGGGTTTGGGTCCCTGCTCCAGATGTGCCTTGAGGTGTGCAGGGGGCAGAGGCCTGGGGGGTTTCTCCCTTCTGCTTGTCCCCGTGCCTGTGTGCAGGGTCCCTGCCCCGCTGCGCAGGCTCCCCCCAGCCCCAGCCCCAGCCCCAGCTCTGCTGCTGTCAGTGCCAGGCTTGGAGCGCTCCGTGCCTTGCTGGGGGCTGTGCTCCTGCCCCTTACGAGCAGAGGCGCTGCGCCGAGCAGTGTCCTGGCCTCTGCTGTCCCCTGGGGCTCAGTGGTCACCTTCCTCCTCCTCCGTCCCCCTGTGGTGTGAGGGACGAGTGCCACCGTCCCGCTGTGAAAGCCACATCCAACCTGTGTCTCCCTGGGAAGCGCCAGGGCTCAGGGCATCGCCTCCTCCTCCTCCTCCTCCTCCTCCTCCTCCTCCTCCTCCTCCTATTCCCTGGGCGAGGAAGAGGAGCCCGGCTGCATCCCCCAGGGACCCGCTGGGATGCGCTTCACCTGGTGCAGGGGTCCCCCTGTCCCCACCCCGCTGCCTCCTGCCCTCCTGGAGCCTGGGGGGGCTGGAGCCGGGGCAGAGGATCCCCCCCCCCACCCCCCCAGGGTGGGGAAGCCCCTTCTGCTCCCTGCCCCCTGCACCAGCCCTTCCGTGGGGCGTCGGGGCCACCTGTGGGGTCAGTGGCCCTGGCATGGCTTCAGATGGTGTCACCGCTGGGGTGGGGACGCTCCCTGGTCCCTTTCGCTTTCTTTTACGGGAAAGGAGAGGGACAGCAGGAAGCAGGGCAAGCCTGGGCCGTAAACCAGGGGAAAGGGCAGGAGGACACAGCCCCGGCCGGGACCCTGCGTCCCCCGGGCTTTGCCCACCTCCCTCTGCCCCCACGCGGCTCAGCCCAGGCTCTTCCTTGCCCCAAAGCCCCCAGCTCGATCCAGGGGGCTCAGGGCTGGGGTGGGAGCCGGGGTCATGGTGAGAGCGGCTGCGCGCAGGTTGCTTCCTGCAAGGGACCCCCGAGGGACCCCCGAGGGGCGCACAGCGGGAGATGGTGCCCAGGGCTGCCCAGCTCCCCTGGGGGGTAAGGGCACAGCGTGGGGACGGGCCTGGAGCCCCCTGACCCCACCGCAAGGCTCGGCCCCACACAGCGGGCAGGAGCCAGGGGCATGGGACAGGGCACAGGGCACGGCCAGGCCAGCGGGGGGGCAGCTGGGGGCAACGGGGGGACACGGGGCATGGGGGACATTGGGCACAGGGTGGGCGTGGGGCATGGGGGACACGGGGACATTGGGCACGAGAACATAGGAGACATGGGGACATTGGGCATGGGGACACTGGGCACGGGATGGGCGTGGGGGACACGGGAACATTGGGCACGGGACACGGGGACATTGGGGCATGGGGACACTGGGCACGGGGGACATGGGGACATTGGGCACGGGGCGGGCGTGGGGTCCCGGCAAAGGAGGGGCGCGGGGATGCGGGACCCGGGGATGCCCAGCCCGGTGCGAGCACGACCAGGGGCGGTCCCCGGTGAGTCACGGCCGCGTCCCCATAAAGCGCCCCCGCCGGGCGCTGCCGCACGATGGCTCCGTGCGCCCGTTCCGACGGTGCGGCCGCTGCGGGACCAGACGGGCACCGGGGCGGGGGGAGCCGGGGCGGGGGGAGCGCTCCGGTGCCCGGGAGGAGCTGCGGGGGCTCGGGGATGCCGCCCGGTGCCGTGCCCGGCTCGGGGGCCGCATCCCGGCGTGCCCGCCCCGGTGCCGGGCGCTGAGCCCCGTTTCTGCCCGCAGCCCCCCCCGGGCCCCGTGCCCTCCTCCTCCTCCTGCTGCTGCTCTGCTGGGCCGTGGCCTCCCGCAGCGCCGGTAAGTGGGGCTGAAGGGGGCCAGGACCGGCCCCTGCCTCTGTGCCCCCCCGGGGGGCTGGGGAGCAGCCGTGTCCCTGCCCCCCCATGGGGACCGGGTCTGGGGGCAGCTCCTGTCCCTCACCCCGCTCCGCTCCCCCAGCTGCCATGGCCCTGCAGCCCCCCCGCATCACCACGCTGCGGATGCCGGCAGAGCACCCCCGCCTGGGTAAGAGACCCCCGCGGGGACAGCCTGGGGACAGGGGCTGTGGGGAGGCCGTGCTGAGTTGGGGCTGCGTCCCTCATCCTTGGGAGGGGAGGGGGGGTCGGCTCCTGCCCCCCTGCACTTGGGGCTTGGGGAGCGCGGGAAGGCTCCGCAGGGGCTTTTGGGGTGCGGGTGAGGTAGGGGCTGTTCCCCCGGGACCTCCGGGGATGGCATGGGGGGGCTGCACAGCAGGATCACTGCCACCCCCCCCGGGTGCCAGCCCATCTCCCCCCATGCACAGGCTGTGGTGTGAAGATCTCCTGCGAGGCCGTGAGCAGCCTCCCCGACCTCACGCTGCTCTACTGGCTGGGGAACGGCTCCTTCATCGAGAAGCTGCACCCGGACGGCGCCGTGCACGAGGGGATGCTGCTGTGAGTACAGGGGGGTCCCGGGGCTGCGGGGGCAGCTCCGGCCCTGCTGGGTGTCCGGGCGCTGGGGGTGCCCGGCGGTGGGTGCTGACGGGGCCCTTGGTGCTCACCCCGCAGAGAGGAGCCGTGGGGCTCGGGGGTGCTCCTGCGCCGTGACCTGCTCTTCAGCTCCTTCAGCGCCCGGGACCTGCGCACCAACTTCACCTGCGTGGTGCTGAGCCCCGTCGGCCTTGACACCAGGGAGGTGCGATGGGGCCCCCCGGAGCCGGCCCCCAGCGAGAGCAGGGGACAGGGCTGAGACTGGGCAGCAGCTGGTGGTGGGTGAGAGCCTCACGGTGTGGGGCAAGGGCTGCCCCGGCCGCATGGGAAGGGATGCTCCGTGGGACTGGCGTGGGGGGAAACCCTCCTGCCCCTGCCCGGAGCTGCCCCCAGCCCGGCCCTTGCTGGACCCTGGTTGGTGGCAGTGTGGTGGGCTCTCAGCCTGCCCACCCCCAGGTCAGGAGGCTGCTGTGGGGGCTCTTTGCCCAGCCCCAGAGCTTTGTCCCTGCTTTGATGGACACAGCCCCGCTGCGGGGCTCCTGGTGCCCCTCGCCCCCCAGGACCTGCCCGCAGCAGGCTGTGGGGCAGCAGGGATTCATTAAAGTGCATTGAGGCTGCCTGGTGTCACCTGTGTGCTGGGGGTGCAGGGGACACCCGTGGGGTGAGGAGGAAGACGAGGTGCCCACGGTGCTGGCAGAGCTGCTTCTGAGTGCTGTGCGCTGCTCCATGGGGCAGCCCCCGTCTGTCCCGTCGGCAGAGCCCGATCCTGGGCACTGGGGGCTGAGGCGGTCGCTACCAGCCAAATCCCTGCTCCTGAGCCACTGTGGAGGCTCCCCAGAGAGGATAGGAGCCCCCAGAGCGCCCCATGCCCCCTCACAGGACCCGGAGCAGCACTGTCCGGGATGCTGTGGATCCAGGAGGGTTGGGGAGGAAGCTGGAGAAGACCCCTGGCCGCTGCCCATGCAAAATGCCCCCACGGTGGGGAGACACAGGAACCCTCCTCGATGCCTCCATCCTACAGCAATGCTTTTATTTCTCTGGAAAAGCCAGGAAAAGGCTTCCTCCAGCCTCTGCTGGTGTTCTAGGGTCACCGGAGCGTCCTGGGGCTGGTGGCACCGCTCCTGCTGGAGCAGAAAGCATCCAGAACACAAAAGCATAATCCCACAGTTTCCATTAAATGTGTTTTCACGTTGCTGCCCCATTTTCCTTGTGGAGGTGCAGCACCAGTGCAGTTGGCTTAGAGGCATCCCATGGCTGCCAGGGCTGTGGCTGCCAAGAGGAGACTCCAGAGGTGTGGGGGTTCCCTGGGACTGCTCCTGCCTGGGAAATGATGACAGGGAGTTAATGACTGCCAGAGGGTGCAAGCACGGGGCTGGCCGTGGGAAGGGGCTGGGGGCTCGCCTCTTACCTTCACTGAACACACATGGCTGATCCTTGCACCTTTTCTCTGCCAAAGAGACCAACAACGTCTGTGCACTGCCCTGCTCTGTGCCCTTCACCCCAACCAAGCCGTGCCACAGAGCACCCCCACTGCAAACCCCAAGGGAGAGCAGCTGGGAGTGCACAGGGATGCGCAGGGCGAGCTCCCCAGGCTCCCTGAATCTCCTGACACGGAGGTGCTGCCTTCACCACAAGGCTCCCCTTCCCCTCACAGAGCCGGTGGCACAGGGTCGCCCTCTCTTGCCCCCTGCTCCCCAGCCTCAGCCCCATCTCCCGGTGGCACCCACCCTGCCGGCTGCCCTTACCCTTCACAAACTCGCAGTTGTAGGTGCTGCGCGCAGCCTGGGAGTGGAGGTGGATGAAGTTTCCGTCTCTGCCATGGGTGAAGTTGGTGACCTTGAAGACCTCAAAGGGTGGGATGAGGACTTCATCCTCACCAGGGTAGAAGGAGAAGTTCTTGATGGGAACACTGTAGCAGGTATCCAAAAAGAAGAAGGTGTCCTGGCCAAAGGACTGAGCAACCTTCTTCTGGAGGGAGGCAGAGGTGAACTGGCCGAAGCGGACGGTGTGCTGGAGCTGGGCTGTGAAGCGGGTGCCTTTGATGCCGCGGTAGGCGCGGTGGCAGCCATGGCCCTGGGCCTCCCGCAGGGTGTGCAGGGCCTTGGTCAGGAGGAAGTGCAGCGTCTTGAAGGGGAAGGATTGGAGGTAGTGCTCGCGGGAGCGCCCGCCCTCGCGCACGGCCGCGTTGAACTGTCGGTACAGGCCCCTCTCGGCAGTGTACGCCAGCACGGCCACCGCCTGCTCCTGCTGCAGGACTGTCGGGCGGGCGGCGTGGCCCCATCGATTCCTCCACTCCATCACCGCACCTCTCCAGCCCTCCGCGTAGGCAGGGTTGGTGAACTCGGTGCGGTTCAGCTCCTCCAGCTCCTTCCCCATCATGCGGCTGCAGCCCTGGTACTGGTCATCAAAGGAGCTGAGGACCATGTCCATTGCCACCTCCTTGATTGCGTCGAGGTCTCGCTTGCTGCCAGTGGCTGAGGTGCTGAACAGGGTGCTGGCCAGCAGCACCCAGCCCAGGGCAAGGTGCTCCATGTGCAGAATGACCCTGGTGCCTGGCTGCAGACCCACAGGTCCCCCCCGGCCCGGTCCCACCAGCCTTGGAGCTGCAGCAAGTTGTTACCTCAGCTCCGCTCGGTGCGCAGGACACGTGGAGCTGCCTGCTGTGGCTTTTTATAGCAGCCCCTTCCTGCGTCCCATGGGCTATTTATATGCTGGCCCCCCATGACCTCCCAGAATAGCTGCTGCTGCCCAGTTGTTGCAAGTGTCTGCAGGGACACCGTCAGGAAATTCCCCTTGCTTTAGTGTTAGTGCGGGTCCCAGTCCCACGGGTGTTTGCGGTGGTTTCGCCCGGACGGCCAGCTAAACGCCACCACAACCACGCTCACCAATGGCTTTGCCTTTTCCCAAGGCAGGAGCAACCCACCTGCCTTCCCCAGCCACTTTCCTCCATGCACGGTGGGGACTTCCCACAGTGTGCAGGGGCTTTGAGCAGGACCTGGATGGCTCTCAGATCTCTGCTATTAACTAGCCAAGTGGCTGCTGCTAAATTTGCATCCCAGTGTTTCCATGCCCCAGCACCCAGTGCCTGTAACGCAGGCTTGTAACGGTCCCTTACACCTTCCAACCTCTCCAGGGGCTCATGGGTGACGGGATGTGATACACCCAGTCAGTGCCGTGCCTCTTGGCCTAGGGCGTTACGGGGTTATTTCAGAGGGGACTCCCATTGCAGGGCTCGATTCTCTTGGGTGTTCCATGATGCCATAGACCTTGTCTTTCCAGGCCCAAGATGGTGTTTGGGGCAGTAGCATGGTTTACCAGGTGTGTTGTAGAGCTTAGGGATATGGTTTAGTGGAGGGCTTGTTAGTGTTAGGTCAGAGGTTGGACTCGGTGATCTTGGAGGTCTCTTCCAACCCAAACTATTCTGTGATTCTGTGATTCTGTTTCCAGCCACCAAGTAATTGCTGCTACCGTGGTGAGTATGTAGTGCTTGCCTTGGTGGGTTTGTAGCAATTGTCCACTTGCTCGAGTGACTTTCTTGGAGGGATGCCTTCCCTTCACACTCAGCAGGAGTTGCCTCCAAAGGCTTTGTCAGTGCCCCTTTCCAAAGAGAGGGATCCCAGCTGCTTGGCTTCCCTGCTCTCTAACTCTAGGCTATTGACACCATTATACCAGCATTGGAGAAGCCAGGAGACAATCACAGAATCACTGAATTGTAGGGGTTGGAGGGGACCTCGAGAGGTCATCGGGTCCAAGCCCCCTGCCAAAGCAGGTTCCCCAGAGCAGGCTGCCCAGGTAGGCGTCCAGATGGGCCTTGGATATCTCCAGGGAAGGAGACTCCACAACCTCCCTGGGCAGCCTGTCCCAGTGCTCCGTCA
>NC_048893.1:203934482-203983984 GCF_011077185.1 Oxyura jamaicensis
ACAGGCCGCAGGGGAACTGCTGCTGTGTGCCTGCAGCACCTCCTGCCCTCCTGCTGCACTCCCCTGGGGCTGCAGGGCTGCTTTTCTCTCCCACCTGCTGTTCCCCAGCAGTATTTATTTATTTATTTATTTATTTATTTATTTATTTATTTTTCCTTTATTAAATTATGCTCTCACAGAGGCACAAAAACATCACTTATCTGCTCAGCTCTGGCCAGTTACGGGGCCCTTATTTAACGTGGGGGCAGCTACTATATTCTTCTCACAGAGGCCACCTCTGCAGTCCCCTGCTACCAGAACCTTGCCACGTAAACACACTAGAAGTGGTCGAATCCCTGCCCAGGTCTGAGCATTCATTGCCTCCACCTGTGGAGGTTCTGGACCCAAAGGTGCATGAGGTGGTGGTGAGACGAGGAGGAGCCTCCGGTGTGAGGCCTTGGCCAGACGCTGTCCTCTGCTGCGCAGAGCAGCAGCATCCCCCGGCCAACAAGGGGGCACTGCTGGTGTCCCCACGATGTCACAGCATGGCACGGCACAGGCAGCGTGCCCAGCAGCTCTGCCCAAGGGTCTAGCTGGACTCCACACGCCTTTTGTGCACTGCTCCGGGTTGCTCTGCCACAGACGGTGGGTGAGGCGCTCTCTGCACAGCTTTTCTCCTCGGGGCCACCAGCTGGGCGCTGCCCTTCACAGCTCCTCTCTGTGCCTGGGAGCAGCTGCAGAGGGATGGCTTTGTCAGCCGCTCGCTGGCTCAGCCCCGCAGCACCAGCACGGGCACTGCCTGCGGCTGTGGGGTCTGCAACCACCCCGCTGAGGCTGAGCCTCCTTCCCTGCACAGAGACCCTGAAATGAGAAGTCTAAACTGGCTCCCAGCAGGCAGCCCTGCAGTAAGCTGCTCCTAGCGGGCACGGTGTGTTGGTGGGTAGCTCTTGCACAGAGAGCACGCTTGCCCACATTGCCCGGCCGTCCCCAGAGCCGTGACACGAGCCAGCAGTGTGTGCTCGCAGCCCTGAAGGGCAGCTGTGTCCTGGGCTGTCTCGCCAGAGGGGTGGCAGCAGGGGAGGGAGGGGATTGTGCCCCTCTGCTCTGCCCTCCTGAGGCCCCACCTGGAGCCCTGCGTCCAGGTCTGGGCCCCCAGCACAAGAAGGATGTGGGGCTGTTGGAGCGGGGCCAGCCATGACAATGATCGGAGGCTGGAGCACCTCTCCCATGGAGAAAGGCCGAGAGAGCTGGGGCTGTTCAGCCTGGAGAAGGCTCCAGGGAGACCTCCTGGCATCCTTTCAGTATTTAAAGGGGGCTTATAAAAAAGATGGAGAAGGACTCTTTACTCAGGTAGATAAGGGCCAGGACAAGGGGGAATGGCTTAAAAACTAAAAGAGGGGAGATTTAGGTTAGAGGTTAGGAGGAAATTCTTCACTCAGAGGGTGGTGAGGCCCTGGCACAGGTTGCCCAGAGAGGTTGTGGATGCCCCATTCCTGGAGGTGTTCAAGGCCAGGCTGGATGAGGCCCTGGGCAACCTGATGTAGTGGGAGGTGTCCCTACCTATGGCAGAGGGTTGGAACTGGATGATCTTGGAGGTCCCTTCCAACCTGAGCTATTCTATGATACCACAATTCTATGGCACCTGGGGGGGGTTCCTACCTGTGCTGCCCCTGCACTCCAGGCTCTTCTCATCTGGGGGGGAAGCAGAAGGTCTGGGGTCAGTGCTGGCCCCAGCAGCCCCGGCCACACAGCATTGGGATGATGCCACAGGAGCAGCTGGGGGTGCCCCAGCCCCCTACTCACACCCCAGGAAGGCGCAGTTGAAGTGGCTGCAGGTCCTGTTGGTGCTCCGCAGGACAAAGCGGTGACTGCCCTCATCCGGGAAGACCCAGAAGATCTCATGGCCAGGGATCAGCACCTCCTCCTCCTCCGTGTACAAGGAGAAGGCGTGGATGGGGACCCCAAAGCAGCTGCGGATGCTGAGGAACGTGTCCTGCCCAAAGCTCTCTGCCTGCTCCCTCCTGAAGGAGGAGGAGGCGAAGGAGCCGAACCTGAAGGGGCTGGCGCCCTGCAGCTGGTAGCGGGTGTGGGCGATGCCCCGGTACACCGGTGTCCTGTAGGTGGTCTCACAGGGGCCCCGCAGCAGCTGCAGGGCTCTGGTCAGGTAGAAGTGCAGCGCCTTGAAGGGGAAGCTGGCGTTGTAGGTGGCCCGCGACCGCCCGGCCGCCCGCATGGCCGTGTTGAAGAAGTAGTGCAGGCTGTTGTCCGTGTACGCGATCACGGCCTGGCCGTACTCATCCTTGAAGCCGGGGGGCAGGCGGGCAGCCAGTGAGCCCTTCACCTGCTGCCACCGCTCCCCGGCACGTGCCCAGACCCTGCTGAAGAGCCTGGACCTGCCCCGCGCCTGCTCCTGCTCCAGCAGCGCCGGCCCCGCCGCCTCCATCGCCTCCGTGCACCCCTCGTACTGGTCATCAAAGGCGTCGCGGCTCATGTCCATCAGGAACTGGGGGGTCCCCGCCTGCGCGAGGGAACGGGGCTGGGGGGTGCACGCTGGGTGCTGGAGCCCCCTACCCAGGTGCCGTGTGCCGTGCACAGCGTTAGCTGCGCCCGCGTATCCTCACGGCATTCCCCTGCCCTGCCGTGGGTCTCTGCCCCTCGCCGAGCCGGAGCATCGTGCTCCTTGGGGCTCCCCAGGCACTGGAGGCGATGCAAGAAATTACCTTGGCAGAGGCAAGCAACGGGAGGGCGAGCAGCACCTGCATGGCTTGGGGCAGAAACCCTTCCTTCCCCTGCGAGGCCGAGGAGATGCCCACCCCACAGCGAGCCCTGGCACGGGGACAGCGGTGGCAAAGCGCAGAAGTAAAAGTGAAAGCAAGTGAATGGCATAGAACCATCCCCAAAGGCTGCGGGATGGGGGTGCCGCACTGCAGGGCCCCCACTCACCCAGGGGGCTGCCAGCAGGGCCCCGAGGCACAGCCACGTCCAGCGCGGCCGCGGGATCGTCCTCAGGTCCATTGCACCTCCGGCTTTGTGGGGACGGGTGTTGGTGAAGCCTCAGGACGAGCCTCAGAGCACTGCATGAGGGAGAGCCTGCGACGTGCCCGTGTGGGGCTGTTCACCATCAGGGACAAGGGCGGCCATCAGATGCAAAAAAAAATCCCATAAAGGGTCACCCTGTGTGCCCCCGACTCAGGAAGGACAGCGGCTTTGCCAGGCAGAGAGCAGCCCCCGAGGCAATGAGGGGCACCCCAGGGATGCCAGGTGTCCCCGTCCCGCAGCTCCCTCCCAGCCCTTCTATAGCCCAGGCCGTGCACGCATGTCACACTTGAGCAGCACGTGTCCGTCTCTCCGGCACCGGCACGAGGCGAGCGCTCAGCCCACACACCCCTGGGACCCCTGGGACCACGGCCTGACCCCAGAGTTTTGTGCATTCATGGCTGGGACGGGGACAGCATCACCCGAAGGGGCCGATCCCGGGGCTGCCAACGCAGGCAGGGCCTGGCCGGATCCTGGCACCCAGCCCCACGCTGCTGCTGCTCCCTCGAGGCTGGCAGCAGCGGGACCAGGGCTCACTGCCCCCTTCCTTCCCTGCGCAGGCACCGGGGCCGGAGCTGCCACAGGGAAACAGCCTGGGACGGCTCCTGACCGCCGCTCGTCCCCTGCTCAGCCCTGCCTGCAGCACGGGGACGGGGCCCCCTGCCAGCCCCAGGGCTGCACCCCCCCGGGGGGACCCCCCAAGTCCCCTGGGGTCCCACAGAGCTGCCCTCGCTCCCCACCAGCCGGGCAGGCAGCAGCCCCCAGGCTCCTGTCCCGGTGCCCCAGGAGGTGTCCCCATACCGGTGGCGCCCCTGTACCAGCGGTGTCCCTGTACTGGTGGTGTCCCTGTCCCGGAGGTGTCCCTGTACTGGTGGCACTCCCAGCGGTGATGTCCCTGCGGGTGGGTGTCCCAGCCCAGCAGGCCCTGGGGGCCCTGTGCAGGGCCAGGACTGAAACCGGAGCTGCAAAACCGAAAACAGGAAAGGGGCAGACCCAGAGCCTCCGCTCGCTCGCTTGCTTTCATTTTCTGCACGCCGGGTGCTGCAGCCTGGCCCTGCCCAGCTGCCATCGCCCCGCTTCTGTGTGCAGGAACCAAACCCCAGGAAGGGACATTCCAGCAGCTGCAGGACAAGCCCGGGATCTGGCCGCCCCATAGCCCAGGAGGCCTCAGGGGGAAGACCAGCCGGGCGGGGGGGACATGGGGTGGGTTCAGCTGGACCCCGTGTTCGGCATCGAGGGGCTCCCATCTCCATCAAAGCTCTGTTCGGGGCTGCTGGCTGGAAGGAGGGAGAAGAACCGCGTGGTGTCACAAAGGGGGGGGGTGGTGGTGCACCGCGCCGTGCCCCGAGTGGGAGCAGGCAGTGGGCATCGCGGTCTGGCACCATCCCGCTGGGCTCCTGCTCGCTGGGGGCCCGGGGTGCTTGGTAAGGCTGGTGGGGGGGGTCAGCCCTGCAGAAGTGGGGTCACCTTGCACGGACCATGGGCAGAGCAGGCTGCGCCCCTCCTGTGGCACCCCGGCACCCGTGGGGAGCGTCCCCCATCCATGTGCACGGCCCCGGCACAGGGGGGGGGGTGCTCATGGGGTGGGGGGGCTCAGCCCCAGGGGATGCTGCGGGTGCTGGTGGTGTCGTCCCCGTGCTGGGGGCTCCTCTCCCAGCCGCTGGCAATGGTGCCAAGCCCCTCTTGTGGCTCATGAAATTCAGGGCTCTGTGTCACAGGCCTGTGCCCGCCGCCTGGGGACCTGCGGCATTGCCGGAGCCGGTGCCATGGGGGGCTCTGGCCTCCCCCCCCCATCCGAGCTGCTCCCGCTGCTGCTGCTGCTGCTGCGGCTCAGCCTGGTGTCCGCTGTGCTGCGGGCCCGGCGGCTGCGGGTAGGTGACAGAGTTTGGGGCAGGGGGTGCAGGGGGCTGCCCCCCCCCCCCTCACCCATCTACCTGGGGCTCACGCAGAGGAACTGGCGGAGGCTGAGGAAGCGGAGGCCGGCGAGAACCCGGCAAAAGGAGCAGGGTGGTGAGTGCCCCCCCCCGCCAGCACTGGGCACCCCAAGGGCTGGCACCCACGGCGGGGGGCTGAGCGAGGGGGGGGGCTCCTGGCCGCTCACCCACTCTGGCCCCGGCAGCTTCTCTGCAGATGGAGGCAGCAGCGGGGACGGCCTCGCTGGGACAGGAGATGGGGTGAGCGCTGCCCGGGGTGACCCTGGCCCCCAAAGGGCTGCAGGGCCCGAGGCTGGGCTCTGGGGCTCTGCCCGGGGACGGGGCCGCACCCGGCCCCCCCCAGGGCAGGGGGGAAGCGGGGGCTCCTCCATCTCCATCTCCTCCTGCAGGACGAGCCTGGCACCGAAGGGCACGGAGCCTCCCCGGGCACCGCTGGCCTCCCTGGTGTCCCTGGTGTCCCTGGCCTCCCTGGCCTCCTCCTCCTCCTCCTCCCGGTGCTCCCTCTACTCCTTCCCGGAGCCCTGGCCGGGCGCACTGGCCGAGCTGGCCGCCCTCGTCCCCCCGGGACCCCCGGAGCCGCCTCCACCTCCCTCCCTGCAGGGCTCCGACCCCCGCCGCCCCCCGGGGCCGTGCCTCCAGCGCCTCTCCGGGGACGGGGCGCGGAGCCCCGAGGGCTCGGAGCCGCCCCGGCCCCGTTCGCCCCCCGTCGGCCCCGGGGGGGGCGGCCCCGGCCGAGCCCCTCCTGGCGCTGCTGCGCGCCGCCCGCCGCTCCCGGGCCGCCACCGAGCGCCGCTGCCGGCTGCTGCGGGCGGTGCTGGCTCGGCGGCGGGGGGCGGCGGGAGACGGACGGCCGGGACCCCCCCGGCGGCGGAGAGAGTGCCGGGAGCCCCCCCGGGACACCCCCCGGGAGCTCCCCCGGCCCCCCGTGACGGTGTGCGTCCGGCTGGAGCTCCTCGGTACCGGGGGGTGGCAGTGGAGCCTCGGGACAGAGGTGCTGCGGGGGGGCACGGACACGGAGACCGGCACGGACACAGAGACCGGCACGGACACGGACACGGATACGGACACGGACACGGTCAGGAGCATCCCAAAGGAGCCGGACCGGAGCATCCCGGGGCACCCCCGCAGAAGCAGCCCCCTGGGGCTGTGCTGGGTGCCCACAGGCGGGGTCCGGCCCCGAGTGGCCGTGGGGCTGTGCCGGGCCGGGCAGTGCCTGCAGGAGACCTGCGCCAGGCTGTGGCAGTGGGTGAGGGCCCACTGGAGGCAGCGCTGCCGCTCGCTGCGCTTCTGGGAGCGCTGGTCCTACAGGGTCGGTGGGCTCCTCTGGCCCCGAGCAGGGGGCCGAGCACCAGGACAGGCTCGCGGCGCTCCTTCGGGCTCAGCCCATTAAAGGGTTTCTCCTTCACGGGCTGCGGCGGTTCATTTCCCCATCCCCAGGGTCAGAGCAGGGATGGGGCTGGCACTGGCCACAGCTGGTGCTCACGAAACGAGCTGGCATCTCACAGCGTCGTGGCGGCCCCCAGAGGGACGTGGCCAGGCTGGGAAGGGGGCTGCGGGAGCCTGGTGGGGCTCATGCATGAGCGTGCCCCACATCGAGTCTCTCAGTTCGTGTTCTGCCTTCCTCTACAGCCGTGGTTCTCCCCAGCCTGGCTGCACGCACACCCTGCACCAGCAGCACGCTGCTGGCCCCGGGAACTGTCACTGGTGCCCCCCACTCACCTGCACTTGGCTGTGCTGCCCCCCCCCCCCTCTCCAGAAGCCCCCGAGGCTGAGCGCAGCAGTAAATGGGCTCCCCTGGAGCAAAGCCCTGGTGCTCCAGCGCCCTGCAAGGTGCAGCCCTGGGCTTGTGAGAAGAGGGACTGGGGGGGTTGTGGGGTTTTGGGGGTGATGTGGGCTGCACCGCTAGCAGTGCTCTGCCCGCCCACGTATACCTGTGTGCATGCATCCACACCCACACACGCAGCCCCCCGGGAATGGCTCTGCCCACCCCAGGCAGGAGGCAGAAGCCCGGAGACGCACGCCGCAGGATTTATTCCCACTTTGATTTCTGTACCCAGGTCCGTGGGCACGGTGCATCGAGCACCAGCAGGGACAGGGGCTCACCCCAGCCAGGACCCCCAGGCTCAGCCCCCTGGCATGGGGGGGGGGGGAGGGGGGGCTCCCAACACCTCCCCAGCACTTCTGGAGCCCCCAGTCTGTCCCCAGTGTCCCTGCTGTGCCTGCTCTGGAGCCCTCGGCCGTGCCAGGGATGAGCCACCCGCGGGACACCCGGGGTGGTGTGTGCGGTGGTGCCATCAGGCAGCTTTGCCAATGACCAGCACGCTCATGAGGACGACCATGATGAAGAAGACCCACATGAAGAAGCGATCCATCACCTTGGCCACCTTCTTCCACTCCCCGGCGCGGCGCTGGGCGGCTCGGTGGCGTCGGAAGCAGCCGGCGATGTAGCCCACGCTGCTCAGCAGGACGTGGTGGTGGCAGAGGCAGTGGCTGCGGGGACACGGCCCCGGCTGGGCGCCCACCCCAGGGTGCTCCTGCGGCCCCGTTCCACCCGTGCCCGCCCGCCGAGGGCTGCTGCAGCTCTCGCCCACCTCGCAGACGCAGAGGACCCGGGCCAGGTGGTGCAGGATGAGGCGCCGTGCCCACGGCGGCACCGGCCTGGCCCCAGGCCCACAGTGGTGGACGTTCATGATGAAGATGGTCAGCGCGGTGGAAGCGGCGATCATGGTCATGGTGGCGATGTAGTACTTCCCTGCAAGGTGGGGGCTGGCGCTGAGGGCAGGGGCAGGGACCCCCCCTCGCCACGAGGGCCCCGTCCCCAGCACCCCCCAGCCCCTCGAGGGCTCACCGATGAGCGGCACGCTCTCCGACGGCGGCATGCTCTCCGCCACCAGCAGCTGGAAGACGGTGAGGGCCAGCAGCACCGTCACCCCCAGCGAGACCTTCTCCCCCGAGTCGGCCGGGAGGTAGAAGCCCAGGGGCGCCAGGAAGGAGATCATGACGCAGGGCAGGAGCAGGTTGAAGATGTAGAAGGAGGCTCGCCGCTTGAGCAGCAGTGTGTAGGTGACGTCGGGGTAGGGCTCCGAGCAGCACCCGTAGGTGACGACGTTCCTTGTGGCCGGCATGCCCAGCACCTCCCACTCCACGTTCTCCACGAAGTCCGTCAGGTCGCCCGCGTCCAGCCGGTTGCGGAGGTCGATCTGGTTCCCGTTGTAGGTCCAGGAGCCGAAGGTGAGGCGGCACTGCTGCCCGTCGAAGGGGAAGTAGGAGACGTCCACCTTGCAGGAGCTCTTGGTGATGGCGGGCGAGTCCCACATGATGTGCCCGTCGGAGCGCAGCACCACGTTGGTCTCCATCGAGCCGCCGAACCGGTCGTCGGCACTGGGGCAGGGGCAGCCGTGGGGCAGCTGCCGTGGCACTGAGCCCCAGTGGGCATGGGGCTGGGGGCTGGGGCTGGTGCGGGACCCCTGCACTGCACCCCCCCAGCATCCCCCTGCCCTCCTGGGGTGGCATTGTCCCTTGGGGCGGTCCCACTCCTGCTGATGGCCCCTCAGTCCCCCCAGCCCAGTAAGGATGGCAGCCTCACCCCCACTGGGACCCCTTCCTCCAGCCCCGGGTTTGCACTGCCCCCCTGCAGCCCCCCCGGGTCGGGGAGCAGCAGGGGCGAGCGCGACCCACTTGTTGTAGAGGACGATGTCCGGCCTCCAGACGTAGCTGCTGGGGATGCGGATGCTGTCGATGCCGCCGTAGGCGTCCTTGTCCCAGGTGAGGTGGGCGTCCAGCCAGGCCTGGCGGACCCACAGGTAGGAGGTGAGGACCTGGTTCCTCTCGTCCTGCGAGGGCAGAGGGTGGGCGCGGGCACCGGCCCCAGCACCGTGTCCGCAAGGGCTTTGAGGGGCTGAGATGGGTTCCAGGGGGTTGTGCTGAGGTTGTAGGGTTTGAGCTGGTTCTGGGGGGATCTGAACTGGTTTCAAGAGGTTTGAGCTGATTTTGGGAGCTGCTGGACTGGCTTTGAGGGGTCTGGACTGATTTGGGGTGGCTGGGATGGTTTTGAGAGGTCTGAGCTGTTTCCCAGCCGTCTGAGCTGATTTGGGGGCATCTGGAGCACTTTGAGGGATCTGAGCTGGCTTCACGAGGTCTGAGCTGATTTTGGGGCAGCAGGGCTGGCTTTGTGGGGGCTGAGCATCATCCTGGGGGTCAGGCAGGACCCTCCGGCAGAGCAGAGCCCAGGCACGTGGTGCCAGGAGCCTGATGGGGACAGATGCACGCCGGTGCCGGCCGGGTGCCGGTGCTCACCATGTCGATGATCTGGGACAGGGTGACCTGCAGGGTGACGTTGAGCGCCCGGTCCGTGTCCTCCGCGGGGCGCAGGGCGCTGGAGTAGTTGGCGAAGAGGTCGTGGAGCAGCTTGTGGGCGAGCCTGCCCTGTGCGCCCCCGCAGCCTGCGGGACCCGACACGGGGTGGAGGGGAGTGACGGTGAGGACAGGGACACCGACCCCCTCCCCACAGCCGGGACCCCACCAGATCCTGCCTGGCGCTGCTGCTGGGACCCCCGTGCCCCCCGGTCCAGTCCCCACCTTTGCCTTCCCTCGCCACCCTCCAGGGATGCCCAAGCTGAGCCGAGGCCCCTGCCTGAGACAGCCCCGTGCACTGGCCCCTCCCTTCCCCATCCCATATTTCTGGCAGTCCAACCCCAAAATCTATTTGTTATTTCATCGAAATAGAATCACAGAATCATTGAAATAGAATCACAGAATCACAGAATTTCTGAATCTCCCCAGCTGGAAGGGACCCACAAGGGTCGGATCCGGCTCCTGTCTCCACACAGGAGCACCCAAAAATCAGACCCTATGCCTGAGCATTGCTCACTTAGAATCACGGAATCGTGGAATATCCCGGGTTGGAAGGGACCCGTAAGGATCGAGTCCAGCTGGGTGCCGTGCCCATGTCCCTGGGCAGCCCGTCCCAGTGCCCGACCACCTCTGGGTGCAGAACCTTCCCTAACCCCCACCCTGACCCCCCAGTCCCAGCTCCATGCCGTTGAACACATCCTTTGATTTGTCAGGTATTTCTGTTATTTCCGTGATTCCCATTATTTCTATTATTTCTGTTCCTGGTTCCACCAAAGCCAGGAGGAGCTCTGGCTCCTGGGGGAGGAAGCACCCCAGCACAGGGGTGGGGAGAAGGGGTCTGTCCCCCCCCCCCCAGCCCCTCTTTGGGGACATTTCTTAGCTAATGAGAGCCCCCAGGGCAGGGCAGCGGCCGGCGCCCATCCTGTCTTTGCTGAGAGCTGGATGAGCTGGATTGCGTTTCACGGGCTGCAGGCACCGGGCGAGATGCGCTTACAGAGCCGGGCACCGCCGCCGCCAGCAGTGCTGGAGCCCACGGTGAGTCCCCGCTCCCCAGAGCCCCCGGGGCCGGGACCAGGCAGCGGGGGCCCAGGGCAGACCCTGCCCGCCGGCTGCAGCTCACAGGGGGGTTGCTCCGCTCACCCAGTTTATCGAACCAGGACCCTGCTGGTCCCAGTTCAGGCTGGCAGGTGCCGGCCCCAGCACCAGCACCCTCCCCAGGCGCTTACCTGGGGCCAGGATGGTGCTGGCCAGGCCGAGCACCAGCAGCCACCCGGGCAGGCGAGCGCCCGGCTCCATCCTCGTGCTCCTGGGGCCGTCAGGTGCCGGGTGCTGGGGACATCGCGGGTGTCACCTGCTGTGTGCGGGATGTGCCCGCCAGCCCCTCCTCAGGCAGCATCTCCCAGGGCTGGGGAGGGTTTTGGTGCAGCCTTTAAGGGCTCGGCGCTGGCTGACGTCAGGGCTGGGGACGTTGCTGCCCCGACGCGGGCACGTGAGAAAGGCACACGGCCAAAACCGACGGGCGAGAGATGCCCTGAAGGGCTTTGTACGGGGAAAAAGGTGCGAAAAGCCTGAACCAGGCACAGCCTCAGCTCCAGGGAGGCCAGCGATGGCCTCCAGAGATGGAGGAGGAGGAGGAGAAGAAGGAGGAGGAGGAAGGTTGAACTGCACCTGGCTGGGTCCCCTGGAGACCACAAAGGGTGGTGATGGAGCCGATGGAGGCAGCGGTGGGTGGGTGCGGACCCTGCGGGTGGAACCACCTCGGGGAAGTCTGTGCCAGCGTTTGGGCACCCTCATGGCAAAGAAATTCTTCCCAATGTCCGTTCTGACCCCCCCGGTGCGGCTTTGTGCCATTGCTGCCCGTTCTGCCACCAGTTACAGGGGAGCAGAGACGGCACCTCCCTCCGTGCTTCCCCTGCTCAGGGAGCTGCAGAGACCTGCGGCTGCCTCTTGGTCCCGTCCTCCGCATGGGACAAACCGAAGTGCTGGGGGACTTCGGCTACAGGAGGCAAAGCAGCGAGCGGCAGCGGGGTGCCTGTGTCCCTCATCCCCTGTGTCCCTCATCCCCTGCCGCTCCCTTGGCACCCCCTTGGCACCCTTCCTATGCTAATCCCCGGCAGCAGATGCCAAGCAGAGCGCGATCGGTTTTAAGGCTGGAGGTTTTGTTTCCAGGCGGTGAATTATTCAGTCCCACGCTGCTCCCCGGGGCCCGCCGCGAGCGCCAGGGCAGCAGCTGGGCTTGCAGAGAGGCAATTACCGTAATGGAAGGAGGCGAAGGCGGCGCGACCCGGCCTCCCGCGTGCCCGCGGCCTCGCGGCGGGTGTCACCTTTACGCAGGGCGAAGCCACCGCGGCGCTGGCCCTGAGCGTGGCAGTGACCGCCCAGCCTGAGAGCGGGGCCCTGGACACCCGTGGCCGGGACAAGGGACTTGGGGCACCCATTTCCAGCCCCAGCCCTGGGGGCTGCTGCCCCCGGCATGGGGCAACGGGGGGTGACCAGCCATCCTTTGGGCCCTTGTTGAAGCCGTTCCAGCTTCCGTACAGCATGGAAAAAGACGTCCTTCTGCTTGCCCTGAGCTGCACTCCACAGGTCCCTGAAAGGTGGCGGTTGGTCTGTTCTCCCACGTGCCTGGTGACAGGATGAGGGGGAATGGGCTAAAGTTGCGCCAGGGGAGGTTTAGGTTGGATATTGGGAAGAACTTCTTTACTGAACGGGTTGTGAGGCACTGGAATAGGCTGCCCAGGGAAGGGGTTGAGTCCCCATCCCTGGAGGTCTTTACAAGACGTTTAGATGTAGAGCTCAGGGATATGTTTTAGTGGAGGGCTTGGCGTTAGGTCGGAGGTTGGACTTGGTGATCTTGGAGGTCTCTTCCAACCCAGACTATTCTGGGATCCTGTGATTCTGTACCTGGGTTTCTGCCTCAGCTCCCTCCACCAGTCCCAAGGGCTTTCCCTCAGTACCGCTCCTGGCCGCGCCGCGCTGACGGGCTGAGCACAGGCACTGCCGGTGTCGGGACCGCACCACCACAGCTTGGTTTGCTCCTGGTCCATCCCCTTCCTGACTGCAGGTGAGCACTGAACTTTTACTAAAAAAAATGATCCCCAAGTCCAAAAGTTCAGCCCGAGGTGGGGAGGGGCCTGCTCAGGGCCAGCGCTCGCACCCAGAGCTGCAGATGGCCGGGATCCCTGCAGATCACCTCGGCCGAACCTTCTCCATCGCCTTTCCGAGGACGGGGGCGAGGCTGCCCGGCTCCCCCTGCTCGGAGGCAGACAGATGAGCTCCAGCTCTCCGAGGCTCCGCAGGAAGCTCCCTGTGGTGTGGGAGCAGCCGCTGAACAGGGCAGCTCCCTCAGCTCTTATGGGAGCACCTGGTCAGGACCCGGTTTGAGCACTCCTCAGCCTCATCCAGCAGAGGCCCTTGTCCCAGACTTTCCCCCGGTCTCGGGGCGCTGGCGCTGCTGAGGAGCCCCCGTTCTGACTGGGATGAGGCCATCCAGCACCTCTTCCACGGCTGTTACCCTCACATCCCCATTCCATTGCACACCCACATTTCCCCTAGGCTAACTGCTGCTCATGATGTACTGGAAAAGTGTTTGCGCTGCTCTTCACATCCCCAAAAGATTCAGCTCCAAGGGGCTTTGCTGTTCCTCCTGCCAGCCCCGCACGCTCAGAGCCTCTCCAATCCTCCCAGGCCACCCACCCCTTCTTCCAGCCTTTATGTTTGCCCCGAGTGAGAAACAAAGCTGAGTTGTGGCAGTCACAGCTGTTTTTGCAGTGGAAAATCCCCCTAACCTTGCGTATTCAAAAGTGATGGTGCAGGCACGGCCGTGGCACAGGAGTGGGGAGGATGTGGAGCAGGGAGGGGGGAGGTCACCTGTCCCAAAAGCAGGAGGAGGTTTGAGAAAAACAGGAGGAGCAGTGCGAGATCAGTAAAAAAATCATGGGCCCTCTGGTCACGAGAGAACGGGAAAAAAAGGAAAAGGAGAAATGAACAGTTGGTCAAATAAAATCGCACACGGTACAGAACTGCGCCGAGTAGGCTGTGAACGTGTAGCACACGAGACCACAGGGGAGGAAATGGGAGAAATCAGGTGTTGGGTAACAGGGAATAGAAGGTTACGAACCTTTACTGTGCACTGCGGCTTGCAGGCTGCCCACCATGGCAATTGCCAATCAAACAGCTTCACAGAAGTTCCTGTCTGAGAAAATGGCTGAGATTTTTCTCACACTCGTTCCCCTCTCTCAGGATCCAGCCTTCCTAACGAGCCGGCACCTGCCCACTCAGGTGAGACAAACCAGGGGACACGTGCCTGTAGAACTGAAGTCTTAGTAAGAAGCAAAGAAAACGGTGGGAATACTATAAACATTTTATTTATTGTTTTCAAAAAGACAGGAAAATAATCTAGTTCATTTTATTTATAACTTTTAATAAAAACCTTTACATAATCCTCATGCATAAAGACCTTCAACGAGCCACTGCAAAGCAGCACCGAGCAGGCTCGAGGCCGCTGCCACCAGCGGCTGTGGCAGGAGGTGCTGCTGCAGTAACCCTGAAATCAGAGCAGACCAAGAGGCAGCTTTTTTCTTCCAAAAATAGTCGGTTTCTGAACACAGTAACAGCGAAGACTGTACACGCTAGAGCGAATTGACACTGCCAGCTGTTCACTCGCGGGATGTTCTTATGCGGATGGCGGCTCCACGCGATGCAACCCGGCTACGCAGCAAGCACAGAGACAACGGCAGGCTCCCGGCTACGCGTGTGGGTCGGAGGGGCTGCGTGGGCACCGCGCCCCTCGGGCAGCCCGGCTCCAGCATGCACCGCGCCGGTGCGCGTGGCAGAGTGCGGTGGTGCTCGTCTGCACGGGCACCCGCCTCACGCGTGGCTATGAAGAGGCAGCCCGGAGCTCCTGGGCTGCTTGCTCCGTGGGCACGCGTGACCGACCTTTTGGCATAACTTGTGCAGAATTCGCCCCTTGCGACCAGAAGCGCCTGGCCTGGAGTCCTGAAGCACGGCGGGTTTGGGGACAAGCTCCTGTGTTTTACTGCATGGTGACAACACACTGCGTGTGGGGCCCAGATGTCTGTCTTCAGAGGCGTGGACAGCGCAGAGCACACCGTAAGGCACACACAGAGGTGTCAGCTCCCCACTGAGGCAGGGAAGCAGCTTTCTTGGGTTTTGGAGATGGAGGATGGAGAAATGAGAAACACCATGCTTGCAGGTCTCCAACTTAGCGAGAGAACGCAGGCAAAGACAAGTCTTCGGAAGTTAGTTCCTTCTCCCACCCCCCACCCACAGAGCAAACGTTAAACATAAAGCCCCAGTTAAAGCTTATCCTTGGTCAGTTCAGGTACCGAAGGCTCGGCAGTCACAGGCGCGGCCCCGCCGAAGGGGGCACACCCAAGGCGAACTGTCCCAGAACTTGCTTCACCATCCTCTGTGCCGCAACCAAGGAGTAAAACGGATCTGCCAGGAGATGGAGCCCCCTCTGTACCCCCTCCACAGGCACAATCTCACCTGTAGTCAGATTCTACAAGAGGCATTTTATTAATTCTTGGAAAGTGTCACGGAGCTGAGGGTGCCAGCCAGCAAGGCCCAAGTGGGTCTCGCCGGTCCCCCAGGTTACAAAAATTCCTGCCATAGCCCATGTTCTAAAGCCACTCGATACCTCGATGGAAAAACCGGTGTGGCTGGAGGTTGCTGCCAAGGGAATGGTTACCCTTAGAGCAGGGAAAGGGTGAAGAAATGGTAAAAACCTGTCTGTCCTTGAAGAGATTTGTCCTCACTGAGTCACCACCGTCAGCTCCCGTAAGTAAGACTGGGTGAGACCGCGCAGCTCCTCCAGGGCATAGTCCTCTGGCATCGGCAGCCGTCCGATGTGGGGAGCAAGCAGGCGAAGGGGGACGCGCTGCACGGCTGGGGTGGAGTCGGAGATGGGCTCTGGGGTGTGCTGCAGGCTGAGGACCACCCTGAGCAGGTTAGCAATGCGCTTGGCCATGTCTGGAAAGAGCAGGAAGGTCAGCATTTATGCACAGCCTACACCAGGCTGCACAATGGGAACTAGCACGAGAGCACCTGTGAGCTTACACCTTGTTGAAGAATGCACTGAACTACAACTCAAGAGACAATTCTTGAGCAAAGGCATTTGGCTGGGTTGGTAAACCTATGCCCTGCTACGACTTCGTCTTTTCTCAGCTCCAGCAGTGAATCTCATCCCCAGACTCCCTCCCTGAGCATAATCAACATTTGGCCTCATTCTTCAGAGCAGCTGTCTTTCTGCAGGTAAGCTCACGTTTTATTTGGCACTGGAACACTAAGTAAGGACAAGACACTTCACGGTTTAACCAGAGACAGCTTCAGGAGACCAGGCACCGGAAGCCTAATTAGCCAGGTAACAAAAACTGCCTGAAACAAAGACAGTTTGTTACCAAGAAACAGTAGCTGCAGGTACGGGCAGCGTTAGGGCAAAACACAGCTCACTTCACCAGCTACAGGCTTCCTTTTCTGCACAGGCAAAGAAACGGACACCGGCAGCCTGGGCGACAGCCAGTGCTAGCTGGATCAGGTTTTAAACTGGCCCTCGTTTTAGAAGTGGCTTTCCCAGCAGGGTGCTCGATATTGGTGGTACCGTACCTGACTGAGCCAGTCGGTCCTTCGCGTTGTGGCACTGTATCTGCTCTATCCTGTTGCACAGCGACGTCACTTTGGTATGCAAACGCTCCAGCTCGTATGTGGAGCAATCCAGCTGAAAGCACACGTAAGAAGACAGTCAGCCTCAGTGCAAAGCCTGTGACAAGAATCACTGCCTGAGCTCATTCCAAGCTGAATCTGACAGAAGACATGTTACAGCCTGTTTGAACTCAACGCCTTCAGCAGGGAAACAAGAAGTCTGAATTAAATGGGACACGGAGTCCCCATTAATTAGCTAACTGCTAGCTTTGTTCCTCCTCTTGCCTTATCTCACTGCCATGCCACGTAACAGCACGGTTTCAGGGCAGAGACCACATTACCCACCACATTACCCACCATCTCTCTGTTTTCAGAGATGCATGAAATTGTCTGCTAGTGTCTGTAACAGAAACGCTAAGTTAGCGATGAGCAGTGAGTAAAAGGCTTCTCTAAAAACAAGACCCTGTACGAGCTTCCGAACAGTAGGAAAGAGAACGACCACTTCAGTTTGTTACCTGCTGCATCCGATCAACCATCTCGATAACACGAATGTAATCTAGGTAGACCAGCCCTGCCACCTCCCAGTTCTGGATGAGCACGCTGCGTTCGGGAGGGGACAGGTCTTCCAGGAATCCTTTTAGGTACTTGTAGTTTTCATTAATAATAGCATCTAAAGAGAGCAAACGTAAGTAACTGAGCAGTGGGGTTTCTTCCCAAGTCAGCGACATTGATTATTAAAGAAGACAGCTGTCTGCTGCACCCTGACAGTTTCCCAATTCCTTGACTATCAGCCGTGACCACAAGCGTTCACCTGATTTATGACCTACAAGAGACAAGCCTAAGGCCACTTCCTAGAACAGGGACACCCAGAGGATCAGCACTCCAGGAATGCTACCCCTGCCCTTGTTCCCCAGGCGCCTCTGGCACAGGAAGGTGAGTGTGCAGGAGGTTAAGCATTACTCTTCTCACATGTTTGCAGTGACGAATCATCTCATCGTGCCAGGTACCAAATGAGAGCTATTTTGGAACAGCCAGCCACTCTGTACTGCCCCCCTTGCTAGGAGCAGTCCTACTGCCTCACATGACCAAAAACCCAACGACTCTCGTTCCCGTTCTACTCGCGTACCGTTCAGAATGGAACAAACCAGGAACAGACTCACCTGAGGCTAAGTGCCTGACAACAAGCTTGTGACACTGGTTCCAGTGCCCAGCCTTGAACAGGAAGAGGGCTTCTTTATGCCTGTCACCCTCCATCCTTGCTCGGATAGCCTTTGCTTCATGGATCCACTCGGCAGGGACGCAGAGCCTTTTGGTCAGGAAGCTCTCCTTGGCCCACGATTCGGGTGTCTCGGACAGGACGCAGTGCCGATTTAAGAGTTCGCGCACTGCCTTTTCACGGATGCTGGTGGGAAGAGAGAACAGGCCGTCATTCCAACACGCAATCCTTTGTGTCCCACCATCAGAAGACGCGCCTCAGCACAAGTAACTGACGACTGGAAGAAGCAGCAGTGGCTACAGCAGAGGCACAGGCATTACAGGTGCTGAGCCAGCCTCGCCAGGTCTTCGGTCTTACTTTAGATACTAAGAGAAGTTCTGCAACCAGCTGCGTTACTTCAATGCACGTTAAACGCTAAGAGGTCATCACTAGTGCTCCGCAACATCGCAAACGTTGTAGCTTAAGACTCCTTTAATCTGATTCATGACCCTAAAAGTGATTTAGGAGCTTTACTTGAAGTTATGGCTGGGAAAAAAATCATCTGATGCAATGTACCGTGCATGTAACTGCCGTGTAACCTGCAATGTAACTGCAACTGTAGACATTAACAGCAAGAGGCACCCTTCCCCAAACGAGGCTATTATTTACGAGTTTCAGACAATTTTTCATTCACTACATATTTCACAGTGGAAGCAGAACATGTATTTCTGTGATTCACAAGGTTTCCCTTCAAACCACGCTTGTTTCTGTTCAGCTCCAATTAGAACAGATGCAACATTTTGCATTCCTCATGTTTTCAGGCCAAGTTCCGAATGCAGGAAGCTTCCTGGGCCAGAGAAGATAAGCAAATCTCACTCATTTTGATATCCTGATCCGTTTCTAGGGAACAGTTCAGGAGTTACAGTTGTTAGAGTACAACGCTATTTAGCATCTAACAAGACACGTAAGGAAGCAGAATTATGCACACCACCGTGTAACCTGACACACTTTTTACAGCTGGCATTGAGTTCTCCAGCTGGCAGCTCCAACATCATGAGAGAAGCTATAGAAATTACGGTGTACGTGCCACATCTATAGAACAGAACAACTTACGTGTTTTTTTTTGGCATTGTAAATAATAAAGAGAAGCTTTTACTCACTGAGTATCAGGCTCGTGCAGCAGTATAAAGATGGCCCATTCCCAAAGGCCTTCGCTTTCAAGCTGGGCAGCATAGCTGGCATTGAGCACTCCCTGCCCCTGCTTGAAGAGGTGGCTGTAGTTCAGGGCTCTGAGCACCTCCCACAGGTGCCAGCTGAGCCGGTAGTCTACAGGGTCGGATGTTACGCTTCTTGGGTCCAGCAGGTGGTCAAGGTCATAGTGCCTGCAGAGAACAGTATTTGCAGCATGAACAGCCAGCTGCGTCCAAACAGAATCAGAAATACTGCTGCCATTTAGTTCCTCTCCTTCCCCCACCTCCAATTATTATGCAAGTTATGTGTGGGTTTATTATATTTTTTTAAAGATGGGAGCAACTGTTAAAATCCTTTTGCTCTTCGAGTCTGCATCCAGGCTGTCACCACCTTTTATTTTGTGCACGCTCCTCCTGCAGACTTCTCAATGCCTTCAAGTAAAGACAACTACGATGCAGGTAAGATTATTGCAGAAAGCACTTAAGAAAAGAAAAAAAGCAAGCATGTTCCTAAACTTGAGTTTAATCACCTATACCCCCAGCAGCGACAGCAGCAGCACGTTCTGTGATGCTGTACATTCAGGGCAGATTTGTGACTACTTTGAGTGGTTCAGTGAACTCTCGAGTTGATTTCACACCCCTAGTTTGGGAACCCATCAGCCACTGCCTTCACAAGATTTTTCTGAGTAGTTTTTGAACCGTTTCCCCACGTACCTGTCGCTGTAGAGCTTTAACAGATGGAAACAGACATCTCTCAGAGGTCTTCCTGCATTATCATCTTCTTCAATGACACAACCGGAACCTTCTAGGTAAGGAGGCAGGGGGCAGCAGGCGTATTTTTCAGACTCTGGTGTGTTCTAAACAAATAGGTTAAGGACAGGACGTTGAACACAACGCATTCTGAATTCCACAGAGCTCAGCAGACTGCTGAGCAGGCTTTCTGCTCCAGAGCAGAAGGTGCACTCTGGTCCATCCGCACCTAAAGCCTACACAGCAATTACACACTAACACAATGCTAAGAAGGAAAAACCAAGAGCTTTTGGAGGTTTAACTGCATCTCACACTGCGCTTTTAAAAGTCACTGTGTGGATGGACACTCAGTTCTCACACACACCACCCATCTTCCTCAACAGCTTTTAGAGCTGGAAAACCACATACGACTCGATCAAATGAACGATGGTGCATCTCTGCAAGACTTCTCTCCCTGAAGCAGAGCTCTGACAGCTACGTGGCACCACTGGACGCAGACAGTTGGCAAGAGCCATTTTACTGGGCACTGGGAGCCACCCCCACATGCTAACCTAGTAGCATTTTCTGAAGTTGAAGCCATGGTAAAACTGAAACTTGTTCTTTCCAGTGTACAGCGATAACAGCACGCAGCCACACGCTGCCTGTAGGACAGCTTCCACATCTGCTGCAGGAACAGCAAGTGGAACAGAGGGCAGGTGGCTTGGCCGTGACTATTTTAGCAGGCAGCCGTGTATTAATCACCTCACAGGGAAAACTGACTGGCTACACCTGTCCAAATGGCCTGCTGCTGCTGGTCACTACACACTGCTCTAATTTTGTCAAGCTGCCGAACACCTGGGAACCCTGAAAACAAGTGGGAGGTATGCCTGAAATAAGTCACTAACACAACAACCTCAAGAGCAGGTCCTAAGCTTCAGGACTGTGACTGCAGCTACCAACACATTCAGCCCCAGGGGTTTATTTCCACCGCACAGAGGGGAAAAGGGAGATCCTCATCAAAGAGGACTGCTGCAGAAACTCATCACCAAGAGGGGTGAAGGAACCTGATGCTGTGACAACTGAAGTAACAAATCTATACTCAGCACCTCAGCAGCAACACTTGACTGCTCACAGAAGTCTCCGTGTGGACCAGCCACTCAGCGGTACTGAGTGGAATCTCTCACCCAGGCCCGTTGACCTACCTGAAATGCTGACTCGTACATGGCAAGGGCCTGGGAAATAGAAGCTGTTGGAGGAAGCAGGTACCAGAGATGGACAGCCATGCAACGCTTCCAGTCCAGCTGCGAGCACACGTTGATGCTTATTCTCTCAGAGAGCTGCCAGACCTAAAGAAATAAATCACTAACTTAAGTCAAACTTATCACACAATGGTTGGTACGTACTAGACCAAAAGGGAGCAAAATGTATCAGTAACAGATCCCATTAGGAAAACAAAAAACCAGCAGGTCAACACCCTGTACTTCCCTGCTGCTCAGCACGTCCCAGGGCTGCCTATCACAGCCTGAACTTACTGCTGTCAGGAAGTGGAAGTCAAATTAAAACACAACAACAGCTTAGCAGAACTTACAGGTTTCCCTGCAAGCAGCGCAAAGATGCGCAGTCTCTCTTCCTGGATGAAGCAGTCTGCCTGCAGCCTGTGCCAGTCCACCAGCTGCATGGTGAGGAGGTCGCGGAGGGGCTGGCTGCCGGCTAGCTGGGAGAGGAGCAGAGCAAGCCGGTGGTCACCTGGAACAGGAGAGAACAGCACACCGCTGACACGTCTGTGCCACTGCTGCTTGTTTCTGAGTTGTGAAGCCCTTTGCTCAGCTTAGGGCTGCGCCATTATCTAGTTCCTTGTGAATTAAGGCACTCCATAAACACCTAATAACTTGGGAGGAAGACAAAGGAATAGGAAGGACAGACCTCCCAAACAAGGCCAAATGAAAAGATTTGAGATTTGAGCTGACGTAAGAGTCCAAGAAGGAACTAGCCATTAAGGTCTGAAAATACACGTTTTTTAAACAAACGTAAGTAGCTTAACAGAAGCTCAAAAATAAAGAACATTGAGAGAATACACCATGAAAAAAAGCAGTTCCAAATGCAATACAGCACCACTTGCCAACTCCAAGAGAACCAACAAGAGCCTCCATGAATCCAACCCAACCTGCGTGCAGGAATAGATAAGCCAGACTCTACCTTAACCAGCATCTCACAGGGAAAACTCAGCATTCAGGGTGACTAGTTACTCACTAGCAGCTCCCGAAATTTAAGTTTTCTTTATGCCTTCAACTCCCACTTCCTCCCTAAAAAAACCAAGACTCAAGCATCTTACCTGACTGCTGCGCCAGTCTGCAAGCCTCGCCAATTCTCCTCCCAGTAAGGAAGCTGAACACGGCCTCCACGTGGTTATCATGTCGGGACAAAGAGACCTCCTCATCTATTCGTCCCGCAGCAGTCTCTGACAGCCAGCGAGAGAAGGCTCTCCTGCGTTCCAGGGCTAGGTTGTATTCACTGGGTTCCTCCAGGTTGGCGTCCAGCTCCTTCAAGTTCCCCCAGATTGCTTCACATAAAGTCCACGTCAAGCACCAGTGCTTCACAACGGCTGTGAGTACAGAGTTAGCCAGTCATAAGGAGTGAAACCAGAAGAATATTTAGAAAAGTCACAATGTTTTTAGCATAACTTGTAAGTTATGACATCACACGTCAATGCAGGAAGTCAGCCACCCAAACGCAAACACACACGTTTAAGCTTTCAGAAAGAACGCGGAGGTACGGTTGGTTTTTATGTTTTATTGACATTCAGCTGCTCTGATTAACTTGAAATTAACCTGAACTGGACAGTTCTCCAGATTTATTGCCATCGCTGTGAAAAGAATTATTCAGCACTCACTTTCTGTCACAGCAGGGTCCTCAGATGCCTTTCTGACCCAGTCAGCATAGTCATGGATAACAGCAACTCCTGGATTGGGTGCCAGAAGAGGACACTGCTCATCCATATGGACAGTGCTGTGCTTCAGCTTTATCTCCAGCGGGATGAGATAAAACTGTTTGTCTCTGTCCATCTTCCTTTGTTTTAAGTTCACTTTCTCCACATGAACCTTGAAAGAAGATTCTGAGAGTCTGGAGAAGAAACACAGGCAGCAATGTTCTGAATTATTTTCCACGTGAGCAGTTGCATTACGCTGCTTGTCCTAATTTTAACATAATGACAACGTGACAAACCATCCAAAGTCAACAGCTATATACAGAGAACCTGGTTACACAGCCCAGGATTCAGAACCAGACTTTGGCAAATAAATCTCCCTGAACTGAGTTCGATGCAGTTAAGGGCATTAGCACAGCTCACCGCAACTCGGTGCGATTTGTGAGCACCTCGTTCTGTCAGCAAAGCAGATACAGAAGTCCTAAGTAGCAGAATGCTTCCTGGACATCAGTTTTGACCTTTACTTCTTTAAACCTTTATTGGATGACTGTGCTATTTGTATGTTAAAAAAATAACTACTCTTGTCACGATATCCCAGTTTTTTAATACAAATTTTTGTGAAGCAGCAACATAAAAGATCCCCCGGCCAACATGATCTTCCATCTTGCACCCATTCTATACATCAGGAAGAATATTGCACTAAATTTCAAGACGGTGCTGACTTAAAATCAGGACTATTTCATATTTCAATAGAGTACAGAAGAACCACCCTGAAGGAAACGACAACTTACAATTTTGGTGCAACCGGAGCAGGCAGGAATCCATATTCCACAGGCTCACATTGAGGATCTTCCATTTCACTTGATCTACTTAACTGATCTCCACTATTAACGAGCGTCCAGTTGGGTCCCCAGCCAACACGAAACGAGCGCCCCATGAAGAGCGCCATATCCATCAACAGCTTCCCCTTCCTGTGGGTGATGGACTTGTCCAGAGGTACTAGCCCCTGCTGTCTGCGGACACCCACTGTTTTCACCTGTACCTCCGGGACCGACAGAGGTACGGCGAACGCAGACGCTAGCGGAGAAGCTGCTGACCAAAGGGCAACGGAGGGGGAACTGCTTGAAGTCCTCAGTCCCTTGAAGTCCTGCACAGCAGCGCCAGGCGGTTGGAAAATGACATTGGTGAATTTTGATTGCAGCAGCCCACCAACTAGGAGGAAGAGGAGGGAAGAATATTTCAGTGAACGGGCGCTCACTTCTCAGCCGCACGTTTCTGGTATTTTACAGGTATTTCAGGACTTCGTAACCAGCCAGTGAAAATACTCACCACGACTCGTGATGGTAAAGCACTGCTAAGCACAGTTACTCGCAGTACTGAGAACCAGGAAACCCACTGCGCACAGCCTCGTTTGCGTCACCCAAACTGAAGTACGTGGCAGCACACCAAAACCAGTACATATGTGAGCCCCACCCCAAAATTTGGGATTTTCAAAGAAATCGCTAATTTAACCACTACTGTTATAGCGAGACCACGAGAACAGGAACATCTCAGAAAAAGCACACGTTGATTGCTACTAAAAGGAATAGGGCTGGGCCCATACCCACTGATGCATTTCAGGTCTGCCCATTCAATTCAGGGACTGGGTAAGGGCAGGGGTGACGTTTAAGAAAGCACTTCATTTTTTCCCCTCACTACCCAAATCTATTTTATCTGGCAATAAATTAGTTTTACTCAAGTCAAAAAAGCCTGTTATGCCTGCAGTGGTAACTGGCAGGCAGTTTTCCTGTCTTTATCTCAACCTGTGAGCTTTTTCCATTCAGTTTTCTCCCCTGTCCTGTTGAAGAACAGGAGTAAGAGAGAGCTGGGTGAGCGTCTTGCTGCTGGCCAAAGCCAGCCCACCATGGCACCCAACTGTTCTGCCAGGTATTCGGCCAGTGACAGGATTTTTCCTATTTATGTCAGAATTACGCTCGTTCTTCATGCAACACGTAGTTTCCCACAATACCTGAGCATCTTTTCTGTCCTTGTGCTTTTGAAATAGGGGGCCTCGGAGAACAGATCTCTTGAGAAGTATCCATTTTTGCAGGTTGCTTCCCAGGATAGTGATCCAGGATCAAATCTAGGTCATCTTCATCAGCAAGCAAGGAAGCTTTCATAATCTAAAAAGGTGAGAAGTCAAGCCTGCACGTTAGCAATCCTCCTATTAGCATCTCACCAGCACCTTTCCCAGGAAGGATAACTTCCACACGTTGCATACAACCAGTACGCGCAGGCCACGAGTGTTTTAAGTAAAAGCACACAGCTGAGGAGAAACGGAAGCAAGTTGCCAGTTGATGATAAACATTTACAAATGACCAGTTAAGCCACTGTCACAGTACTTGTTAGGATGGGCACGGGGACTTCTGATAATCATGTTTTCTTAGATCTTAGCTCTACTTCTATTTCAGCTTATGTGATAGTTGAGAAACCAAGGACTATTTCTTCCTTACAAATCAAAAAAACGGCAGAAGCCCCCAAAGCGTTCAAGGTGTTATCCTTTCATCCAAAACCAGAACCACCATAACAAAATAAAATAATAATAAAAATAAAATCACGAACAGCTACCCTTTTACCTTCTTTTCTCCAAACGAGGCTTGAGGCAATCCTAGCTAGTTAGTAGTTTATCACTTCCGAACTCTGAGATCTGAATTCTAGCCTTCAGACGCTTCGCATGTCGGCTTTCAATGTTTTGTATCTATAAACCTTTCCCCCAGCCACAGAAGTCTGGCGTGCAAGATGCAATCACGCTACAGATGCGGTGCACAGTTTATCACAAGTTGGTACATAACTAGCCTCGGGCGGGCAAACTGAGAAGTTACTGATGGACACTACAAAGCCCTCTCTGCTTTGGGGGGAGTACAAGACCCTCACCTGTAAGACGTGGGGGTTAATACCCAGTGTTGATGCAATATGGGTAGAAGCAGGCACTGCCTCCTGCTCTTCTGTCATGTTATCTTCCAGAACAGACTCCTGGGGAAGCTCCTGGGTGATATCTGCCATGTCGCTGTCCAGCTCCACAACCCTGCCCAGCTGCTCCACTTCTGGGGTCTGCGGACACATGCAGAGGCCACGTCAGACAAAAACAGATTTAAAAACAGATTTCATCAGTTTGCTGAGAAAGAGCATTTCATAGCTTCAACAATCACCTGCAAACGAAGCAGAGTACTCCCTTGCTTGTGCCAAATTAAGTTTAGGGAGGAATATACAACCTGTTCCCATTTTCCTCACAGCTGCTACAGTGAAAGTTAAAGCGAAGAAGTTTAAAGTGAAGAAGTCACAGTTTAGTTGTGGCCTTCTGAAATTTACCAATTTCTGCTATTCAGTGTAAGAAACTGCTCTTCAGCTTTCCCTTTTCACATGACCAAAAAACGGAATGGGGTTTGTGCATCCTGCCTTCCCTCCCTCCTCTCTCACAATGTTACATACAGAAGTTTTCTGGGCCCGAGTTTAACCTGGGACATTTTAGATGACTGAGCAGCCTGTTTAAAACAGTGACTCTCAGCATTAAGCTGCGGAAGCAGGGGTAGCTGACGAGGAACAGATGAGTTCTGTAACACTGCTTTGTTTCCCAACTGTGACATTGTACAATGTTGAGTTTATATTCCACCAAAAATCGTCACAGGTCTTAGATATACACAGCCTCCTTCATGATCTCGCAACACTGGGGCATGGAGGGCGTATGTGTGCGCGTATATTTGTTTTAAACCAGGACAGAATTGTACTGGACTGGAAAGTTGTGAATTGTGAGAGTTGTGGGTTTTTTTCTAAGGGTATCCTGCTGTTCAGCAGCAGATCAGAAGTTAAACAGTTTTCTTCCAATCTGCAGCTAAGTTTCTCTTGTCTGGGCCTAGCCCAGGGCAGGAGGAAGACTTCATGCTGTGATTTTACCAAAGGCAATTGCACGGCATCATCTTTGCGATGAGCCTGAGGTGACCTCTGTGCACCTTCACATGCTTAGGAGAAGCCAGCCTCAGAGGGCAGGCAGGCCAGAAGCCGTTCATCCCGCCCCGATGACGCGCAGACATCAGGAATGAACCTTGAGCACTGCCCTCAGCTCTAGCGGGAAGCAGTGTGCGCAGCCTGCTGTGGTGCCAGCCAGGGCTGCTGGCAGCATCTCGCAGCCATGCACCGAGCCCCTCCTCTACCAGTGTGGGACACGACAGGGCTGCAAGCACTCTAACTGTTCTTCAGCTTTGCTACACGAAGCTCTGCTAGCACAAAGCCCCTGCAGGACGCCATTCAGGGCTGGGACTGTGCAGCCAACGGGTCGAGCTGAAAGCAGCACCTGGCCCAGGAGATGCTCCGTCTGTGCCACGCTACCTGCCTGTCTGCCAGGCTCCGGCTGGGTGACCGGCCTCCCGCGCGCTGGCTCTACTTCAGCCTAACCCTGCCTGTCCCTTACTGAGGGGCGCCCCGGGGGAGATCCCTGCGTACGGCTTACGCGGGTTCCGGACGCAGCCACGTACGGAGCGGTGGAAGCAATGCATATGTATGAGCAAGGAAGCCACGCTAAGGAATCGAAGCATATTCAAATGGACTGCTACTTAGCTCATTAAAAACAGCTAATAAGTATGACAACGGTTATCAGATGAGGCAGATGAAGTCAGACTTGGGGGTCTGAAAAGATAGAACTTGATGGCAGACACAGAAGCAGCATTAGCGAGTGGTATCTGAGTCTGTCTGCAGTATGCAGAACAGATTTACAAGTCAAAACATGGCTATACACAAAAGTTTCACTGCTCCCTTCATTGTGCTTTAATGCAGCAAGGCCCCTGGTGTAGCTGTTTCCTGCGGGCCTTGCAACATTAACAGAATCATGAATATTCAAGTTAGTGAAGGAAGAAACCCCCAAAACTAATTCCTAAAAAGCTTCCCACAGGCTAGAGAACATTATCTGCAAATGCTCTACACAAAGCATCTGTTGAGTGTTCAGGACAGGCTATGCAGCTCCTCAGAGGTTTGGGAAATTGACCGAGACATCCGTCCTTCCTATTTTCACAAACGAAACCCTTAGCTAATGGGATTCAAGTCAAAGAGGTTAATTAACAACCACGTAGGTTTTTAAGTATTCTTGGATCTACAAGACAGGTCTGAATAAATCACGCGTATTCCCAAGTATATATGACTGTTTAAAACATCAGCTCTGGTCCCAATTAGCACAAATAAGAAACAAAGAGGAAGACTAAAAGGTGGCACAGAGAGGGAAGTCTGCCAGACAGCCCCGTGTTCACCTCTTAAATAAAATGTAAAGTAGATTCCTTAAGTATTTGCAAGAGCAGGAGGAACTAGCAGGTTTTAATTATCCAGCGAGCCAGGTGTGACAATGCAGCAGTTGCTAACTGCTTCTGGATTCTTCTGGACCCATAAGAGGTGACAGTTTACTTCATTTGTCACTACAAAAGCATGCCCTGCTCAACAAATGGACTGTGCAGTCGCTGGCTTCCTGTTCGTAAGGTGATCAGCACTTTGCCACGGGGATCCCTGAAGTGCACCAGTGCTGGCTTCACTGAAAAGCACTCAGGTTAACTGCTGCCAACAGGCCTTTACGGCCAGGCCCCCGTAACCTGCCGGGAAACCTAAGGCAGTGCTGTACAAACACACAAGCCTTGGCAGCAGAGGTTGAGATTAGACCACAGACTACGTAAGATTAAAAGCAATTCCAGGTTGGTTTAATGGGAATTCCTACCACACAAGTAACAAAATTAGTCTGTTGCGCAGGCAGTAATGAAGCATGATTTTCTGTTTCTCACGAAGCAGTGAGTAGAGCCTTGTCCCCACGGCTCTAAGCTACACAAAGCCTCTGGCAATTGAAGAGATGCTGCTCAAATGGTTTCACAAGGACAGGAGCCAGTGCAGAAAAATGGGTGTTCAAGCTATTCGACTCTTATGCAGTTCCTCATCCTTTGACTGCAGAGGTACAGAAAAAACCTGTCCTCCTTCACTTCCCATTATCTAAAGGGGTCACCAACACCGGCCGCGTGCCAAGCAGCACCTCGGCACATGATCTATGCCTCAGTGAGCTGCAAACGTACAGATCTCCTTTCACTGCTGTCACAGATTACTGAAGGGTAAAAACAAAGCCTGCTTAGGCACAGCAACACAAGTCCTCTCCTGCTCGATACCTTTCTGCTCAACCTTCCTGCATGTCCTAACCGCTAGGGTTTATTTTTTCCCCAGCTAGGTAACCAAGAGCCTGGTTTCAGGTCTCCTGCTCTCTGCACTTGCATGCTGTTTTATGGCAAGTTACTTAAAACTACAGGCATTTCAGAAACATTTACCACTGACACCCGGCATAAAGAGCACATTATCCACCAGTGCCAGGATGCCTTCCAAAGAAGCTTTTTTCCATCCACCATGAAGCAGATTCTAGGTGAGCTTGACAATATCCATACTAGCTGTATTTGGAAAGTGTAAGAGCATCAGGTGCAATCAGTCTAACCTTTAAACCCAGGAGATTTTGGTTTGAGTGAAGGTACCACTAGACCATAAGGGGTTACCAACCAACTGGATAAAGTGTTACCTTCCCTATGGAAGGCCCACAGGAAAAATATGACACATTACAAAGCTTTAGAAGCAATCCCGTCCAATTCCAATACACTTAAAAATCCAGTGTATAACCAGCCTTAAAAAGTAGCTTTTAATGAAAATAGAGCGCATTCTGAAAATATCAAGCATACAGTCTTGCATACTAAAAGATGGTCAAGTCAAATTAATGCACAATGTCATCCTCAATGCAGGCAGCACAAGGCATTATGATTATATAGAATATAATCGATATTCACAAAAACAAGTTCTTCTTCCATAGGTGGCAACTATGCCAAATTCAATCTAGACCAGAATCTAAACAAGAAACAAGAGTTCAACACCCTCCCACCTCCCCCATCCTTAGAAGGGATTGTCAAGTATCTTAAAAAAACACACAAACACTCAAAGAGGTCAGAAGAGTTTGTGTATGGTTCTGCTGTTTGGTTTCCAGGCTAACTGTAACATCAGCGACCCCTCCCTGGGGGCCAGCTATTCTTCAAATATCATTTTCTGAATTCCCGTTTAGTCATTGTCCTCCTTCTACCTGAGATGGAGGCGTGGGCTTGCCGTTTAGGGTCATTTGCTGGGGTGGCGGATGCCCTGGAGGTGGCACAGGTGTGGTTTTTAACTTCTTTGTGTCCACTTTTAAAGGATGCTCTTCCTCTTCCTCGTCGGAATCTTGCAAGCCGTACTTGGAGAAGTGTGCCACCTGTGTAATGAGAAGAACAAACGTGTCTCACCTCAGAAACAAGACTTCAGGCACTTACTTCCAAAAGGCCCGAACAATGAGCTGGCGTAACCGTCAGCTTTACAGAGCAGTTGTGACGGCTGGAACAAATCCAGCTTCTGTACAGAAGACCTGCTGTACACTGGCCTTCAGGGGATCACAGAATGGTGAGGGCGGAAGGGACCGATGGAGGTCCAACGTCTGGTCCAAGCCCTTGCTCCAGCAGGGCTACCCAGAGGCGCCTGTCCAGTGCCACGTCCAGGCAACTTTCAACCATCTCCAAAGCTGGAGACTCCACCACCCCTCTGGGCAACCCGCGCCAGTGCCATGTCACCCACAAAGTGAAGTGCTTCCACTGAAAGCCTCCAGCTACTCAAGAGTTTTTACTGGTTTGGTTGGGAAACCAAAAGCATTACCTTAAACACCCAAGATCCGGTCTCTGGGCGGTACTCCTTGAATCGAGCGCCCTGCTTCCGAGATACCGACTCCAGTCTACCTTCATAATTCATCTCTGCCAGTCGTTCAGGGCTTTTTATCAAGCAACGAGACGTTTTATCTGTAGGCCAGACTCCATCTAATGTAACTTCAGCTCGTCTGTTAAAGATGGAAAAGCACGTAAGAGACTACAAGGCTTTGAGGCAAAGGTATTAAGGCACAGAGCTGAAAATTGACCATGTTGACTCAAAACTTGGCTTTTAAACCAAGTTTTGGTTAAGAAACTTTAAGATGTCTAGCAACTGTACAATGCTGCAACCTGTGTGCACACTTCAGATTCAGATTTCTTGGTAGCTGCCTGCAAACACAGTATAAACAATAAGTCAGCATTCTAAAAGCATCCTTACTCACCACTGCCACTATTAAGTGCTTTTTTTTAATTACCTATTTAAACCTTCACCAATAGGTGGTTTTCTTTCATCGTCAGGGTAAACAATCACTTCTTTCCTACGGATATGTACAATGTCATCCAGATTCAAGTTAGTTAGGTTTACTTCTCCTTCAAAGTAAATTGATCCATAACCTGTAAAGCAGAGCAGAAGGTGACCAAACATCACTACTTGCCCATGAAAATAATCTTATGACAGACAGCCTAAGTTCCTGCCGTACTCCTCCCTTCCCCAGCCTAAGTTCCTGCCTTTGCTATGTCTCCAGAACAGACTACAAGTGGCTTCACTTCCCCGTGTGAAAATGCTGAAGATGTTAGCAATTTTTTTTAAGTCAGCACTTGCACAGAAAGCTTTTTGTATCGATACTGCCCACACAAGTACCAAGCACACCCTTGGCTTCAGAGCACATTTAGAGAAGTGTTTTAAAAATACTATGTGATATTTTATTTTTAAATAGAAGCAGTAAGGAATATAGTTCAGGCTGAAGGCTCTTCACCAGAAGTCAGTACACCCAAACGTTGGCAGTAACTGAGATGGAAACAATGATCTGATATGCAGCCTGCTCCAGAAGGTTGCTACAGGTGCTTTTTTCATTTTCCCATTCACTTCTTTCAAATTATCCCAGAACAGAGGTTGTTAGCACCACCAATCTGAAAGATTTCTAGTCTTTGGTGTAAGCTGCTCACAGTGCAGGAGCACTGCTTATAATGAAGCTGAAGGTACGGAATTCAGGTTCCATAGCTTTAAAAAAAACCTCACTGGTTCAAGGTTAAGTAACTAGAAAAGCTGTGTGCGCTTACCTTTGCGGCCTATGGTGAAGTTGGTCACAATACATTCATTTCTGTCGTTGGTAAGCCTAGCTAGCTCCTCCATGGACGGGATGGTGTAATAGCCAGCTCTTGTTAGAACAATTCCTACAACAGAACAGTCCATGAGAAGCGGGCTAACAAACAGCAAGACTGCCAACTTTACCATTTCAAGAGCTGCAGTTGTCCAGGCTTGCAGAAGAAGTGGAATGAAGGCTGCAAGCAAACTGAGAATCAGCACAACAAAAGCAGACAGAAATGCCTTAATTCCAGAGCTTCCATAGCAAGTTTAAGACAACTGCTACGCAAGTTTTTCCAGACACATACAGCAGTACTTGACAGAAACACTCTTCTAGCTTTAATGAGTTGGGAGCACAGTACCCGCTGACCAAGGTAAGCATCCTCTGCATTTAACAGTCTCCAGTGCTTTTTTTGCTATTAATTTGCCTAATGATCTTCAAAACCTACATAAGCTTTTTACATCCCCAACTTCTTGCCATTGTGGCTTCTAAAAACGTTTATTCTCAACACATCACCTGTTGCTTTTATTAGATGCATGTGTAAACTGAAGAGGAGGAACACATCTTTTCTTCTTCAGCTTTTCCAGACCGCTCATGTTTAACAGAACTAACAACCCCCCACCTCTTCACCTATAAAGCTCCATACAAGCTATGAAGCCTGTGTTAAGTGAAAGCGATCTGAGACCTCTCCACCCCCCCCCCCCCCCCCCCCCACTTCTCCACATTCTCCAGTTTTACTGCTACACCCTGAGAACTGAAAGTACCAAAAGAGAGGTGGCTGGACAGGTCCATAGAGAGACAACCATATTCCATGGCCCCCTCCTTTCTTGGCAACTTGTAGAACTCTGCACACTGGTATTTACTGAGCATTTCAATAGATGTATAACCAAGATCTTTTGCCTGAACTGTAGTCAGCTCTGTCTACTATGTAGAACAACTACAGATCTGGTCCTCCTCCTCCCTTTCATGAATCTCACTACATCAGTCTAACAGAGTTGGGCAATGAAGTTTAATTGCTTGGTGACTCAGCAGAAAAAGCTCCAGCGTTAAGATACGACAGTGAAAAACATGATTTGTATCTGGAAGAAAGCAGGAGGAAGAGAAACAAGAAGCTGAGGACCTGAAACAGCAGACGAGAACTTTAAGAAGCATGCATGAAGTGCTGTTGGGAACTACCTGTCTGTAAAGGAACACCTGCCCACCCACGATCTAACCTGCAGGATGCACATGATGCGTGGTTTCAGTCTCCTCTTCACGTTCATCCTGAAGGGAATCGTCATGAAACGAGGCATCTTCACTGCTGCCTTCCAGACCGTTTCGCAAGGCCGCCCGCATATTCAGAGCCACAATGGTGTCGTCCACGTTGTTCTGGTGTTTGTGCACAGTGTTCTCGGGAGTCTGGGGGATGGGCTTGGCAATGGGGTTAGTGTAAAACCTGGTCACTTCATGGTGATCCTCCTCTTCCTCTCGCTCACCATCTTGTCTGTGGTTTTCATCAGAAGGTACTGACAAAAAGAACCTAAAGAAACGAAAAACGAATTGAACTGTTTAGCTCTAACAAGCCCTCCAAGTGGGGCCTCACAAGGGCAGAGCAGAGGGGGACAAATGTGATACACAACAAATATCTTAGGAATATGATCCATCCAGATCAGCAAAGCTTCCTTGGAATTCCACCTTACTGAGGAGGACTAAACAAAAGAAAAGGTTTCTCTCACTTTGGGTGAGCTTTAGCACTGGAGTGCCCTAGTCTCTCTCTAAAGAGAACATGGAGAAACATAACCAGAAAAATCACCCCTCTTTGAACTCCCGAGTTTGGGTGGAGTGAGGTGGCACGTGGCTATACAGGAAGAACAGACGGCCAGTTTAAGAGTAAACGAATCTCACAGGACATCAACTCACTTCCAATGAACAGCTAAGATGGCATCCCTCAAAATAACGACCTACATTATTAACAATAATTTAGAGACAGGCATAACGAGTTTTTTCCTTGCCAGTAGAAACACCTGCATCACCCATCGACATACCGGTCTCCATTCTCTGGATATTCTGACGGAGAAGCCAGGTCTTCGTTCTCACGATTGACAGGTGAGAACAAACTGCTATTGTTGAGATTCTTCAAAACCAACTTTTTGATGCTCTTCCTAAAAAAGGACAAAAAAACAAAACAAAAAGGGAAATTAGGATATATCCACTGCATAAATATATCCTCCACGCTTGGTTTGAGTGTTCCAGGGACCAGAAGCCAGTTGTGTAAGACCTGTTTCCACACCTGTTACATACAAAGTCTTCTGTAAGAGCACTGCAGTAGCTGAGTTACTTTTTTTTGAATTTCATTCAAGACTTTGGTTTGTGAATAACTATAAGAAAAAAACAAGTCACTGAAAGCCTCAAAACCCAAGTTCAGTAAACCACAGCATTATCTGTTTCTACGAAATGGTGCTTTTCCAGCAACAGCACGTAACCCTGCGCAGGACGCCTGTCCCGCAGATGCAGGCTTTTCTTTACAGGGACACTTTAGGAGCAAGTCAAGGGCCATGCTAGGACTCTCTGCCTGCAGTGTGAGAAGTCACTGAAGACTAACACCAATTACACCTGCAAGAAGAATTTACGCATCTGTTTTGTCCTGACTTTTTGTTCATTTGGTGTTTTTCAATAAAACACTAATTCCATACTCTGCTCTCTCCCAGTGAGCAGATGTTTCAGATTAAATTAAAGAGAAACTAAGCTCATAGAGATTACAGAATGTTATTTTTAAAGCATGCATTTAGAGGGACTTTCAGTGACTGATTCATCCTTCTCTGAAGTATTTGTTTAAGTAAAAACGAAAGCTTTCTAAAGCCCTTTTCAATTTGATTGCCACTGGTATTCTTAAAGACCGAAACCGAAAGCTTCATGACAATAGAGCCACAGCATTACGATCCACTTCTCACGGAAACAGCTGTGAATCAGAGATAGAACCAGCATTAGGCTGAGAAATTACCATAAGTCTTCAAACTGGTGGCATTAACGAGCCTAATGACTCTTTCAGATGCAGGAAGCTGCACGCTATACAAACTTTTGTTGTAACAACTAACTGATTTCATACTCTTCACTCCACTCATCACCACATTTTACAGCTTATTTGCAGCTAGCAGCTTAAGCTGATGATTGCCATCTCCTCCACAGAAAATGCTTCTCTCCAAATTATACACGAGTTCTGTTATTGCTATTCATCTTTGAGCCAGGTCACTAAAAGTGATGAGACAACACTACAAAGGACTTGATCTGATTGGAAGAACTGGAGTGATACCACAGTTATTCTCGTACCGCTCGCTCCCTCTGACATACACAAACGAACACTCACCTGGGCATGAATGCGCCATTGGATAGGGATGGCTCATCATCATCAAGACCATCGAAGAGCTGGGACTTAGCAGAACCAGCCGACTGCAAAGCTTTTGGTCGCACCCTGGTCGCTGGGCGCGGAGTCAGTTTGTAGTGGGTGGGTGTCGTTAAGGCCTTCTGGGCTGCTGGGTTTGTCGGTTTCAGCCTCTGCAACACAAGGAAGCAGCGTTAGAGTTTCCATACCGTGTACCGTAAGGTTAGCGAGCCAAGGACTTATAAAAGCAAGGAGTGCAATAAGGAAACAGGGAACCAATAAACAAGGACAGACACAAAGCTGGCTGATGACAGGTACTGGGAACAATGCTGAAGACCAAAATTCCCCAGTCATGCATTGATGGGCCACCAAGAAGCCACAAGCACAGCTTTCAGAGAGGGCCTGGACTTCAACAGTGAGGGGGAAGCCAAGAGGAACAGGAGGATTTGGGATATTCCAGGAGGTCTGGGGAAGCACGTAAAACTTCAGGAATGCTTAGAGGAAGGGAATGGGGGAGGGGGAATGGAGGGGGACAGAGAGAACAGGCATAAAACGGGCTGGCTGCATGTAAACACAACCAATCGGCATACTTCTGACTTGAGCCCCCCGCCTGATCACCGCTGTCTCCCCCATCCTCAAACGCCCTTCTCAACCATCTTTCTGGGTTATCTCACCCTAACCTGTGTGCACAAACACAACTGGAGACAGGCATGAGGGAATCTGGGGCCAGCAATTGCAGTTGTCCTGGCAAGGACATCAGACAGGCAGGGGAGCGGTGCTGACACCCAGGGAACCGTGAGCACAGGGTGCCTACAAGGTGAGCGGAGCGCCTGCCTCTCTTTGCAGCAAGCAGGATGAGGCAGCATGCAGGAGACCTGCAGGGCAGGTAGGAGGGCTCAGACTTGGGCAGGGGGACTGGGCAGACAGAGGGGCAACGCGTGCTCGGGGGATCCCCGAGCGTACAGGCACATCGCTGTGAGCCTGGGCACTTTCACTACAGATCTTCAGCCCTTCTGGCTGTGCCTGCAAACGGGAAAGCAGCAGCGACATCTACCAGCCTGGGAAGGAGCCCCCTGGGTCCAGGGGAGCACTGTGCTGGGCTCCAGAGCTGGGCTGGAGGAATCCCCAGCCTCTGGAACTTGTCAGGGCAGCGGGAAGCGTGTTTTGTTGGTTTTTAAAACAAACCAACAGCTCAAGACTGTCATGCTCATGCTAAATACTAAAACTATTCCAAGCACAGTCAGCTACCCATCTTCATTCTCAACTAGCAGCAGTGAGCATAACGAACTCCAAAGTCAAGGCTTTGATGTACCAGAAGCAGTAAATAAAGCACCAGCGTAAGCTTGTCCTGGATAGCATTAAAAAACAAAACAAAACCCCCTGCACCACAGCGTACGGGGATGGTAGGTCGTTACGTTACTCACTGTTCATCTTAAGTGAAGACATGACAGAGCACAACGTATAAAGTCATTTCAGATCTTTCCCAGGAAGTTAGTTTAATACACTCACCTCTTCTTTCTTCTTTGGATCTGGCATGGGGTTTCTGAAAAGCGGGGAATCTCCAAAGGGTGAGTAAGTCAAACAATTGAGATGCTGCTGAAGGATCGCCTGCTGGGCAGCTGACGCATTAGGGTCTGTCAGTGCTAAGAAGAGAACATCTGTTTTTAGCATTCAACAGGTTTACCAATAGAGCCAAGGTAGACAGGAAAGACAACGCCCAGAGATTCTCCTCAGGAATTCAGATTTCTGTATTAACCTCAGCTTGCTTTTTCCCCTGCTCTTCAACCCCCGTTTCTACAGAATTCTGCAGGAAGAAGTCACATCCTGCTCCCTCGTTAGTATTTGGAACCGCGTTCAGTAAGTTTTTAATCTGTGAAAAGCTGAGGGCATGGAGTTCCCCAACAGCAGAATGAGCCTGGCCTGCCAAAACCTTTAATTAATACATTTGATTTCTGAAGCATCAGTATGTCAAAGCTGCTGCAGTGATCAAATTTACAGCTCTCTGCAAAAAACAGCCTCTGAAACTCGCCCATCCCCTAGCATCTACTTTTAGTTCCTATTAAAATTCCACAAACGGTTCACACTATGAAACATTTAAGCAACATAAAGCACCCCAATTTTACTTCTAAGGAAAACAGACTGAATGAAGCTGTGCAATCCCAGAGATGACCAAAACCACTCTCTGAAACAAGACCTTACTGTCAGACAAAGACTGCAAGGAGCTCAAGAGGAGAGTGAGACACAGCTGGTTCTTACCAGTTTAAAAGCTATACCAACTGAGCAAACATTAACCCGGGAGACCTTTCCCCGAGCTGTGCCACTGAAGGCAATACCTACGGAGGTGACTACTCAGACCACCTGCTGATGTACGTCACTGAAGGTTCAAGCTTAGAAGATACGGAAATACGATGGAAGCAAGTATATAAAACCTGACTGCAGTATATTGAGGCATTTTCTCCTGAGCTCCCCCCTCAGTCAAATCTTTCCTGTTACAATCAGGACGTCGAGTAACTTTAACAGGTGTTCACAGCAACCCAGCGTGGCTGAGGCTGGGGGCACCCCTGGGTGCCACTGCTCACCCCCTGCCCCAGCAGGGCCCCGTGGAGCCACTCGCCCAGCCCCACGTCCTGGCGGCTGCTGGACATCCCGCGGAGGAGCCCCCAGCCCCTCTCCTATTCTGCCAACTGTGCAGGATAGCCTACATGAAACTTCCACTGCTCTCCCTTTGTCTACCAGACCAGTCGTTTCATTATGGAAGCTTCTAAGATTGGTCAAGCATGATTTCCCCTTGGGGAATCCGTACAGACTACTCCTGATGACTTGTGTGTTGCTCACGCGCCTGTAAATGGTTTCCAGGATTAGCTGCTCCACCACGATCCCAGGGACAGACCTGAGGCAGACTGGCCTGTCATCCCCTGAGTCTTCCTTCCTGCCCTTCTTGCTGACAAGAGTGGTTATTTTCTTTCTGCCAGTCCTCACCTTTTTTTCCCCCTCCACTCCACACTTTACCAATTGTCATAATTATTCAGCATTTGAGAGTGGCCCTGCAATGACATATGCCAGCTCTCCCAGCACTTCTGCACATTCCCTCCTGGCCCATGGGCTTATATGTGCCAGATTTGCTTAAGTATTCCCTCACCTGATCCTCTCCTACCACGGGTACATCTACCTGCCTCCACCCTTCCACCCTGGTTTCTGGAAACTGGCATTCCTGAAGGCTGACCTCGCTGGTAAAAACTGGCAAAAAGGGCGCTCAGGACCCGAGCCTCTTCCTCGTTGTGTGTCACCAGGTCCACATCTCATCCAGCACCAGGCCCATGTTTCACCCAGCCTTCCTTTTGCCACCCACACGCTTCCAGAAGCCCTCCTTGTAGCCTTTGACATCACTGGCCAAGTTCTACATTGGCTTTAACTTCCCTACCTTAATCCCCAGATTCTCAGCATCTCTATTCCCTGCAGGTCACCTGCCCTTGCTTCCTTCCACCTGCTCCTCGTTCCCCTGTGCAGCCTCCCGTCATTTTGCCTGTTTTCCTGCTCGTTAGGATGGACCACTCGGTTCCAATTTACAGAATGACAGGGAAGTGACTGAACATAAAGAGCAGTGGTACACCGATGGTACACCGCACTCACTAGTTAAGTCTTTCTAGCTTTCCTAGCTAGAATCACTGCAGAAGCGAATGCTTCACTTCCACCCCCCTTTATTATAAAAGCACCTACTGTTGCTGCCCCAGAATTGATTGATGGGAAACAGCTTGGTAGGATTGAAGAGAAAGCTTTAAAACAGCTGCAACTATTAATAACATTAAGTAATTTTGAATTACTTCTGATTTTTTATATACATACAAACACAAAATCTCCAGAGGAAAACGTCACGGTCTATTGAGAACAGAAGTGGCCCCAAATAGCTATTCAAACATTCTTTTTTGCTCCATACCACTTCGGGGGGATGTATCTCTGTATTTAGGGGCGTTTGAAAGAAGGGAGGAAGCAGCAGTTAAGCTTGGGTTAATGCACACTTACCTACGGCAGGCTGAGGGGCTCCGAAGCCCAGAGTAGCAGTTGATGTATTGAATCCCGGTGCTCCAAATGCTCCCGTTCCCAGCGTTCCGCCAAGTTTAGGCTGGGTATTTCCAAATAAAGAAGTCTGTCCTGCCCCAAGAGCTATGGGAGAAGCGGGATGTTATTCACTGTAACACCGTGGCAAACTTAGAAGCCAATTTATCCCACAAATAATCAATTTTGTTAAATTGCAAGAAAGATTCTGTGTCCATTCATGGACGTGTCAGCTCAAGACGCGTGTGGTCAGACCACCAGAGACTCCAGGTGGTGCCATCAGTTTTCTGAGCCACTGGCCACCGCTATAAGCAACGCTGCTTGCGATTTCTAAAAGGTTATTGAGAACAGCCTTATCCTGCTCTGCTTCGTTCTGATTTCAGACAGAGGTTCATGACTTCAAGGTAAAGCATCTCGGGCCATTACCACACGAGGGTTAGCACGTAGTTCAAATGGTGTATTATCACCAAAGTTTGAGGACTATGCTTGAGCTGATAAACCGTTTACCTGTTCCAAACCCCGTCCCAATTCCAGTCCCCAGAGTCCCAGTTGCAGGCTTATTTCCAAATAAACTATTTCCAGCGGTGTTGGCTCCAAAACCTTCAAGGACAGAAACAGTAACTCATTAACCTAAAGCTAATAAATTAAAAACATATTTAAATAAATAAGCATCACCAGCTCAAAGACAGCCCTACCATAGTTAAGGTCAAAATTCACACACCATTTTCAACCATGCATGTTAAACATGCAGCAAGAAGAAACTTAAGTGGTAAACAAAATATTTAAGTCATGAACACAGGACTGAAAACATCAGCATAGGAATTCACCATCTTGCTTTCCTAAGCTATTAAGTTTGTTACAGATCTAAAAATTCTATAAAGCCAGAACGGACATTACAGTGCTGCATCAGGCAACTGAATGGAACACGAAGTTTCTTCAACGCCTGGAAGAACAACCCCCTTTTTATACTGTTTATACCACACACACACTTCTGATTCTTACCGACAAAGCAAGTAACAACTCAGGTTTGTAAGAGTGAACACCTTGAGGACACATCTCTAACTGTAATCCAAATCTAGCACCCGTTAGACAGGATCATTTTTAAATTGAAGATTGTGAATGCACAAAGCATTGGTTAGTGTGAAGACAGAATTAAACTGGAAAACTGCAGTCAGGAACCAAAATCTGAAACACCCTAGAACCAGACCCCACTCTTCCTATGAACGGTGCTAACACAAGGAATGCAGGGAAGCTAAAACAAACACTGGAATCAATATCGTTCACTAAACAGGGACTAATAAAGTGTCAACGCGCTAACTAACGTGGCTGTCTAGTTCTTAGAGAGCAGTGGAACGAGAAACTTGGAAGTAACTTCCACAAAAACATGCTGATAATTTACCTAAGCTTGGTCACCACAACAAACTATGCCCACTACAGCGCTCCCCTGTCAGCCTAAGGGCTTGACAATTTCTTCCCTCTTTCTGGAAGGCTGGCATGGCAGAGCAATCATGTTTTACTTTTTTTTTTTTCCCGGATTAAAAAAAAGGCGGCACATCAGGATCTTGAACATCCTAAAACCATTCCTGCTTAATTCTATGAGTACAGTTTCGTTGCTCTCAGCTTCAGGAGGAAAAAAAATGATTAAGAGAAATCCAATGAAGGAAGACTACTGGAACTATCACCACACACTTCCCTGCTTGATCACCCACTCATTCAACACCAAATATTTAACAGTGTCAGAGACCAACATTAACACAAGACCCAGTTCTTGGGACTTTGGTTTTCAGTTTGAAGAATCAAAACCAGCTAAAACTGAAACCGGAACTGTTTCATTTTATCCCCACTCCAGTATACTTCCTTGTATCTGCCATCAAACCATAGATACTGCTCTTTTCACCCAATTTTCCTTCAGCACTCCTTTGCAACCACAGAAGTTTAAGAGGCTGTTAATACACTACGCTGTGTGAGTGCCTTGATTTTAAGTTTTAAGGTACAGGTTATGTCTTCTTAAGCACTAAACGAAACAGTGGTACTTTTACTTCACTATCTGCCTTGTAAGTCAGGGAATACCACCAAGGAGAAAGGTATAAAACACCATCCAAGATGTTCCTCTGCAGCAAAATCCATCAGAAGCACGGCTTACCTGAGAACTCTAAATTCATAATCATTTAGTACGCGATACTCAGCAGCCAGGTATGTGGTATATGCAGTATATTTTTAAGTGATTGAATCCCACTTTTTTTTATATGTACCAAAATTGGAAGTGTTTGTATTGGTTCCTAAAGTCAGGGTTGGTTTGTTACCAAAGAGCCCGCCGCCAGTGGTTGTGCCAAACGAGGGAGCACTGGTTGTGGTGGTTCCAAATCCAGCAGGCTTGCTACCAAACAGGGTCTGAAAAGGAAGAAAATGAGAATTTGGAAACCTGACAGACTGAAATTAAGAGAAATGTTACTAGCTTCACTTCAGGCAACAAAGCAGAACTAAAGGCAAGCGTAACTTCGACCACACAACCCAGACTCCAACAGGGGCGTTAGCTGGGAGCCACGCGCTCTAGCATACAGCAAGCACCTTCCGGAAATAACCTTTTCATTCTTTTACCCACCTCCCTAGAGCATAGATTAAAACCCAAATAACGGAATATCTAGAATCAACTTCATTTTAAGTCAACATCTAAAGTTAAACGCTTGTATTTTCAATGCCACTGAGGCACCCCTAGCAATACAGATTCACAGAATTCTATGATTCTGTGTCAAAGGGCATTCACAGGCAGATGCTCAGTCTCTCTTGCCGTCTCATCATTAGAGATGACGAGTTCTACCATACATCTTTATACCTTGACTTTACAAGGTACCATTTTTGCATCTTCAGTGCCTTAGACACTTTGCGTGAGGTCAACACACAGTAACAGGACTCTAGAAGCTATTTTTTAAAACAGATATTTTATTTTATTTTTAGGGCACGGACATACCGAACCGCCAACACCAAATCCCGTGTTAGTTTGTCCAAAAAGACTCGTTCCCGTTCCAAATCCAGTACCAGCATTTGTATTGGCAGCTGTTCCAAAGAGGCCTCCAGGCTGCGAGGGCTGAGTTGCCCCAAAGAGACCCTACAAAGAGGAATTATGTTAAATTATGTTAAGATAATGCTTCAATGCACTTCTGATGGCAAAACAAATATAAGAAGTCAGTTAATGAAGTGATCCTACAATATTTCACCTTTCGATAGGGTAAAAAGACAGCTGAAGAACATTTCAGGAGCTTTATTCATTCTCCAGGAAATTAGTTACTTGTTCCCAGCTTAGAAGGATATTGGAATCTCCTCACTTTGAATGACAGAGATGGGAAATAACCATTCCATCAGGTTTTCTGGGAGAAGTTACAACACACGCAGAAAGAATAAAGCAAGAAGTTTTGGCTCCAGATGTACAACGCAACACGTTACAGCTATGTAGTGCCTTTCTACCATGAGAGCCCACAAACGCGGCTCGTTAGTCACCAGGAAGTACAGAATCGTTATTAACGTGCAGTGGGAATTTATTTGTATAATTGCATTCACTATTATTTGTTATCCGTGTGAACACGGTTGGAAATACTTGAGTTGGTGAGAGAGAGGATTCTTTAAAGAGAACGGGAAGCGTTCCTTGTTAAAAGCTATGCTGCTTTAACTAGCAGTAAGTTCCTAGATCAGACTGCAGCATTCAGAGCTTGGTATCTTACTTTTAACGAAGCTGTATTACAATTTGACGAAGATCCGAAGAACTACGTAACAGCCTCCTCTGTCTAGCTGGAGGAGATATACCACAATTTAAAGCTCTGTGGTTTCAAACAGTTTGTCTTACCATTGTGTTTGTGTTTGGCTGCCCTAGTGTGTTGGTATTCCCAAAGGAAAAGCCGGTGTTCTGCGTTGTTGTGGCTTGACCAAAAGGCTTGTTGAACAGGCTTGTAGTTTGAGGTTGCTGACCAAAGAGACCCCCTGTCGTTCCTGTTCCAAAGCCAGTCGTACCTACAACACAGACCAATTATAGATTTGTTGGCTTTGTTAAACCAAACAAATTGGTTCAAAAAAAACCCTCAAGAATTTATCCAATCCCATGCTCAGTGCATTCCAGCAGGAAAAAGAAACGCCTCAACTCAATGGAACAGCAAAACACAGCATCAATCCAGCACAGCATCTGCATGCAGACAGAAATAGTTTCTATCAGATATTTGTATCAGGTTTTTCATCAGGTTCTCTTTGTCCTGAAGTCAGTGTGAGCGTAACTCAACAACTACCAGAAAACTTAACCTGACAGGTAGATCTGACCAAAAATATGCCATTTTTGATATGGCCAGTTGGTCATCCATTGTAAGAAGAGAACTGTACCGTTTGCACATGAGAAGAGCTGACTGGGCAGGAGGTAGATACCGTCCCCTGCTTTACCTAAACTGTTCTGTAACCCACACAGCTTTCACTACAGAAGCTTCCACCTGAACCTCAAACACTCTCCTCTTTTTTTTCCCCTGACAGAAAAAACAAGAACACTGTTCACACGTGATGTGGTAAACACAGCATACACACAGACAAAAGCTTTTGTTCCTTCTCCCACAACTGTCATTGCTATCTCTGCAGAACTTTCTTCAGAGCTGACTGCACGAGAAATACACGAAGTCCAGCAAGGCTGTTCCGTTGGGCAGTCTGGGTGTTCTAATACAGCCTCCTGTGCGTGGAACCTGCTCAAGGACAGCAGCCTAGCTCAGCCCTGAAGGGCATCAAGCAAGCCTTAAGGACCGACAGTTCTAACCTCAGAAAGCAGCAGGAAGAATTGCTTCTGTTTCTATCAGCTGTAGGAATTTGGCCTTCTGTTTGCGTTTTAATTCCACAAATGCAGTACCTACTTATATTTAAGTTTACAGGAAGAAGCTAATACTTTCACCTAACAGAACTTGAACTCAAGCTTTTCAGCAGCATTTGCTTTACATTAAGTTCAAAAAGCTTCACCAGCTGATTAGTCCAACTGACCTGCAACTGCCAGATAGGCAACACCTGGCTTTTATTTTCCATCCAAGAAGAGTAAAAACTGTGTGAAACCAGGGTGGCACAACAAACATGCCTAGACCCTAACTCTGAGGTACTGTGGAGAAAAGATCCAGGCGAAGTCTCATCAGGCTAATACATGAACAGGTCATTTCAAAGGCATGTGTCTGCTCCTTAGCAGAAGTAGAATCATGACTTCACCTCTAGCCACCTGATGCTAACACCCTGGTGCACAGAAACACTGTCCTGGTGGTTCCACTTCAAATTGTTCTACTCTTCCACGTGAGCTAGCTGATGTTCTTGTAAAGACAGATGCTGGAACTAACTGTTCACCAGCAAAACTTTGGGGATGCAGACAAAGCATACAAACCCTGAAGAGCAGATCAGGAGATATTTCTATGGCAAAGAACCTGATACCAAACGTTGATAATGCAACTAGTCAAGTTCTGAGCTCACTCCGGTGCTTCCTTATCTTTTTTCACGGGGAAGTGTTCTGCAGCTTAGCAAAACGTCTGCATATTCAGTCACAGTGCGGACTGACATTAGGCAGTACTTACTAGTTCCAAAAGCAGATTTGTTCTGTCCGTATGAAAAGCCTGTATTAGTAGTCGAAGAGCCAAAGAGTCCTGTAGCTGTACTTGACGTAGCCGTAGAAGACCCAAACAATCCAGCAGTTGCTCCTGCTCCTACAGGGTTTGAGGGGCCTTTCCTGTTTGCCTGGTAGTCTTCTAAACGGAGCTCCTAGTAAAGGAAAACCCAGTTCTCTTTACATGTTCTTTTTATACAGAATAAGATTAGAGCAGTGCTGATAACATGTTTACGCAGCTTTCAGGATGAACGTGTCAGGAGAAGCTGGTAACACCTCTACATTTTTAGAAATAAGGGCAGCATAATCAGGACCTTCTCACTGCAGTTCACATTTGGGCTTCAATTTTATTTCTATGGGCTCTTATACGGATCTTTTGATTAGACCTGTTTTGAAGCATTAAATGAGTCAACTTGAACAGAGAAGCTTTGTGGTTAAATCCTTGGGAATGTTAGTTTATAATAAACAACGGAGTTTTGTCTGGGATTCTGCCATTTCATCAGCATAGGATTGCTCCCAGCAGCATCTCTTGCCCTTCTGGTACATGGCAAGATGGAATTTCAGCTCTCCAGGAGTTGTAATTTTAAGCATTTAAGGCCAACTAACGTGATGTGTTTTCCTTGATGATGCCTCTCTTTTGTGAGCGATGCAGAAATGGAAAGTTGTACTCTTTAATGAGCATGCACAATACTTACTACAGGCAAAAAAACTCTGCTAGAAACATTAAAGAACAGACAAAAACACGTTTGAATATTATTGACTGACCTCAAGAGATTTGCTTTCATATTCCTTCATAGCAGTAATGCACTGGTGTTTGGTACTAATGTTAGTGCTAACTCCAGACTTTACCATAGTATCTGTACCAGTTGGCGGCTGCAAGAGAAGAGGTTAAGGTGTCAAAAATACATCCATACCACAGATACACCACATCCAGATAGGTCTGCATCGATACCGTTAGTTTCTGGGCAGACACTGTAAAGAACTACACTTAGTGCAGGCACTGAAGCAGTACATCAGCATTATCTTACAGCTGGGGCCTCGCCCAGTGGTGACACGTTCAGTGGCAATCAGTACTGGAATTTACCCTAGTAACACTCAAAACAACGCAGTGAAATCATTTTTCAGTTTTACTTTCAAAGCAGTTTGCGATACAAATCCTCCAGCTATCTTCAGGGATTTTATTATCCCTGATTTTTTTTTTTTATCATACCATGTAGAAATACACCCCCGATGCTGCTCGGACACTGCCCAGGTTGAAGGCCATTCTGCCTACAACCGGGGAGGCCGAACAAAGTCTGTCTGTTAAATCAGTTTGTGCAAGTATCACCCCTCTTCATTTCTAAACTCAAGAGATATTTGGGAAAAAAGACGCCTCTTTCGACAGGTATCAGTTACCCCATTTCCACGACATCTGCTCTTCCGAGCCACCCTCCATTTTCAACTGCCACCGAACCCTTCCTTAAAGGGACCTCATCCAGAGAACACACAGCGAATCAGCCTTCAACCCTCAGTTTACACTCCCAAAGCCATGCTGACGTTATGTGAGTGGATTACATTCATTTTGGCCCACATTTGGGATGTTTTGGCCCTTATTGCTGTTAGCATTTAGCAGCGATCCCCTTGAGTTGTGACACCTCCTGCCTTCCTGAGAAGGCTCACACTTAAGAGCTGGTTTCTCTCTCCAACTTTCACGCAGCAGTAAATCCTGTGACTCTAGGTAGGGCATTACTCCCCAGTGCCTGAGAACTTGTCAAATTCAGAATAAAAAAGTCCAGCTCTTTGGAGTTAACTGTACGTACTATTTCCACCGCCACAGGGGATACTTTCAAGCTATTTCAGAATACCCCATACTTGCACATGAACTGATTTTATCTTTCTTAAAAAAAATAAAGTTCAGCAGCCAAGACAGCGCTCCACACAGAGAGCTGCAAACTGTCACGTTTCCTATCGCAAGCAGGCTGGGTTAAGAAGGAAGAACAGAACTTACATTGAACTTAATGGTTGTGCCAGTTGGAGCAGCAGTGAAACTAGTTGGGCCGAAGAGAGAGCCAGATGTACTCCCAAAAGGATTGGAAGTAGTGTTAGTGGTTCCAAAGAGACCGCCGCTGCTGGTGCTTGTTCCGAAGTCTTGAAAAAAATAAAAACAAGATCAGTACTAGAACAAACTTTAGTTTTAAAGCTGAAAGTCAAATACTCTATTCAAATCAGAAAGCAGTTTGGAAAAGGAAGAAACTGCTAGAGAAAAGAGTATTAGAGCAGTACTGGAGACCTGTAGCCTGCTAAACGCACTACAGATCACCCAGATCACCCCAGGAAACATTAGAATAACCACAGCAGCCAGTTTCATCCTCTTCCTGACAACACCACTAAGAAAACGACGTGCACAAAGGGAATCAGTGAAGTTTCTTTTTCTCTTCTCAGAAGCATCTGCAAATTGTTGTTTCTGCTTCAGGGAATTACAGTAGAGTTTAAGAGGCGTTTCAAGCACTGTAGTGCCAGAAGCAGAACCAACCACAACTGCCCTACAAAAAGCAGAATGAAAAGCTAAGATCAAGCAGGGATATTTGAGAATGAGAAGTGCCAGCTGACTGCCATTTCCAACAGGCTACAAAATCTGTAGCTGTCGTTTCAGTCATGAATTTTGAGCTAATCAGCTTCACATCTGGCTACTGTGGATCACAGTAATGTAACCACACCCTCTGGGAGAAAAGGAAGAGGAACTACACAAGAAACACATGCTGAAACCCCACGTTAACTCTTATCAGATCCCCACCTATACCCAACGTTCTGCACTTCTCAAACTATAAATCTGCCCTTCTCATGCAACGCTTGGGAGTTGCAGCAGCTTTACTCACTTCCGAAGCCAGCAGGCTTGTTCTGTGCGAAGGCATTGCTTTGGGACGAGAAGAGCCCTCCACCGGTGCTGGTGGTGCCAAACAGGCTGTTTGACGTCCCAGTTGATGTCCCAAACCCAAAGCCAGTACTTGTGGAGGAGGTGGCTGGCTGATTAAACGTAGTCGATCCAAACAACCCTCCTGAAGACAGAAACAAGCTATTAATCGTTTGCAGTCATTAGCTGCCTGGGGTTATTGCTTGCCATGCTTTGGTTTTGCTGTTAAATAACTTCCTTCTTTCAGGAGAGGACCGTGCACTACCGCCGTCGCGCTGCAATACCTGGCTTTGTCTGCGTGCTGCCGAAGAGGCCGCCAGTGTTGTTGTTCGACCCGAAGGCGGAGGTGCCAAACGCTCCTCCACTCGTAGTACCAAAGCCAGCATCTGAAACATCAGCGACACCGTTTAGACGAAAGCATACTCTGAACGTGCAGCAAACACGTTACTGTCCTTTTCTCTCCCAAAAAGAGGCCTGTGCCTCCTGAGGCGGCACACTTAATGCTAGCACAGCTACAGCAGCAAAAGGCCTTGAGCCAGCACTGCGACGCGAGGCACAGACACCCAGCTCCGGGCCGCTCTGCAAGCTCCCCACCGCTTGGCACAGCACCTGGGAGCAGGCCTCAACATACTTTGGTTCATGAGCAACGCAAGAAAAGCACGTAACAGAACTGATGTGCTGTTTTTCCCCCCACCAAGACAGACGTGGTGATGTACAGCCTGCTTTAATGGCCAAAACCACCTCGCTGTGATATTTGTAACGTGCATCTCCAGAGAACTCCTCAGGTTACAAGCTTTTTCCTTCCAAGCCCTCCCAGTGTGTTCCCGTCCTGATTGAAAGACTTCGCACCTCTGTGAAGAAATGCACAGAGCAGTGGAAAACCAGACACCGAGCTTAGACGCATGACTTACTTTGGCCAAAAGTTGAAGTTGTCCCAAAGCCAGTGCTGCCTCCAAACGGAGTTCCAAAGGATTTGTTGAACATCTTCAGTATGTATCAGAGCTCTCTTTATCTGAACCTAGAAAGAATAAAGAAGTTTTTATTTAAAGCTTACCGTAAAAACTCATTTTTTAATCTTCCTCTCTACTGATGTCAGCAAATCATTTGAATCTTAAGGCCCTAGAGACGTGACGGCATGACTGCAGTCACACCACGTTTAAAACAGTCGGAGCCCTAAGAGGCAGAGCACTGATCCTGCAGAAGCACCAGAAGCAAGCTTCCCTCCATCCTTAACTACAGGTGGATTGCACGCATGTCTTACACCCTGAAATAAACGAAGCTGGACCCCCTGATTGCTGTCCTCTCCACGGAACCCTCCTGAACATCTAACCCAAACAGCAAATCCCACATTTCCGCTGTCTGATCTGCACCGGGCAACTCGCACACCATTTTGCTCAGTCTCCTGCAGGCCTGGCAGCCCACCCATCAAACCGCTTCTCTAAGACACGCACGGGGCTGCGCTGCACCGCAGGTGTGCCTCTGACAGCCCCAAGGTTTCCCTAAGGAGCTTCCTTTTAAGCCCTGCCTCCCAGCCCCTCCGCTCACAACATGAAATGGAATCGAGCTGTACGGGAGCTACAGGAACACAGCTTCCCTTCTACCGCTCACCGGGCTGCACTGAGACTTTAACTCGAGCTCCTGAAGGTTTCTCTGCACTAGCTGCTCACCAGGGCTTTATGCCGTTCAGGCAAGGCCCCATCCTCCCACACAGCACCTGCCGCTTATTTACGGATACGTTTGGGAATGCCGCTGCACTCCCAACTTTTCTGGGAGTACAAACACGATGCCAGACCTTTTCCATCAAAAATTAGAGCTGAAGTAAAACCACAACAGCTGTAGTGCAGTTGAGAGAGATCGGCAGTCCTCTCCTCTATGGGGGTGACCACCCTTCTGTCCCTGACAACACCACTGGAACACAGGGAGCTGGGCAGGCCCAGCTCAGCGGGGGCAGCGCAGACACACCAGGTTTTCCCCACAGAAAGCTGCGGGACGCGGCGGTCACCAATGGTATTTACAAAGCGCTGCTGGTCCCACCAGGGTAACTCCGTTACGTAACACGCTTTTAGCACTACCTTCTTTTCAGTACTTTGAGTTCCCCAAAAGCCCGACGCTTCAGCAGCAAACACCTAAGAAGCTTGCTCCACGCCCGGCCCGCAGCGCTGTCAGCGAGCTGAGAGCCGCTGAACGCCAAGCTCTCAGATCTCTAAAGCAGCACCGGGAACCGGGTGGAACCGGGAACCGGAACTAGGGAACCGGCCAGGCACCGCGACACGGACCCCCCCGGGCCACAGCTCCCCCGCGCCCCGCTGCCGCCTGCCCTCGGCTCACCGCCTACCCCGGGGGCCCGCAGCCCCGCACAGCCCCGACCCCCCCGGCCCCTCACAGCCCGGCAGGACCCGGCCGGGCGCTGTGAACCCCTCACGCCCACCCCCGGCCTCACCCTCCCCTCCCCACCGCCGACCCCCATCACGCAATTACTCACAGCCAATTAACCACAGCTCATTAATTACAGCCGACCACAGCCCGGCAGCCCCGCGTCGTCCCCCGCCCCCCTCAGCCCCGCGGCCCCCCCCCCAGGTCTCCCCAGGCTCCCCCC